>NC_140184.1:68299688-68323044 GCF_963971535.1 Notolepis coatsorum | reverse complement strand
CCCGTCTCTCCCTTTCTCTCAGCATCTCCCTCTCTCCACCAGGGTGGTGGTAATGCTACACACACACACACACACACACACACACACACACACACACACACACACACACACACACACACACACACACACACACACACACACACACACACACACACACACACACACGCACGCACGCACGCACGCACGCACACACACACACACACAGACATACACACATACACAGTGTTGGGCAAGCTGCTTGAAAAGTGTAGTGAGCTAAGCTACGAGTTACTCTACAGGAAATTAAGCTTCACTACACTGAAGCTACCCCCTATCCAAGCTCACATGGAGTTTACTACATTTGAGACTATTATTTAACTGAACTAACTTCATTCCGATGTTGTCTCAGTGATCAATACTACTGTCAGTCAAACAGGTAGCCATGCAAAACAAATTCTGTTTGATTGTTTGTTAAACAATAAGATGTGCTCTCTGCTCTCACTCCTCCAAAAAAAAACATGTACTTCACATAATGACAAAAAGCAGGTGTGTGTGTGTGTGTGTGTGTGTGTGTGTGTGTGTGTGTGTGTGTGTGTGTGTGTGTGTGTGTGTGTGTGTGTGTGTGTGTGTGTGTGTGTGTGTGTGTGTGTGTGTGTGTGTGTGTGTGTGTGTGTGTGTGTGTGTGTGTGTGTGTGTGTGTGTGTGTGTGTGTGTGTGTGTGTGTGCGTGTGTGTGTGTGTGTGAAAGAGATATATCTCTCTCCATGGAAACAAGTTTATGCCACTGCATTTTAGATTGTATTAGATTCAAATGCATCCAACTAGAGTGCAAATGTAACAGTAAAGTGTGATAGCACTCAACACTTTGATGAACATTGTTACTCAGCTGATAGAGTTGTGCCTGTCTTGTCTTCCTGATGACCTGTCGTACAGAACTTGTAAGTCGCTTTGGATAAAAGCGTCAGCTAAATGACTAAATGTAAATGTAAATGTATGATAGTAATATACAATATACAGGTGATTAAACTTGGTATAAAATATATAAATTACTAAATTACCAGTATAGTGCTAGTCAGATGCATGTACAGAGTTGTAGTATTAATATGTACAGTGATACAGGTATAAAGACACTATGGTAGTAAGTCATACTGGCTATAGTGTAACTAGTAAGAGTAGGCAAGGGATATGTACAGCTATAGATATAGTATCTACAGATATGTAACAAGGGTTATATTCAATTCAATTCAAACCTTTATTTTTTCTCGAAAAGGACAATTGATTTTCAATATCGTCGAGACTTCCAGACATTTCAATGCATACATTTTCTTTTTCACAATATAATAATAATAAATAATAACTCTATCTATATAGCACCTTCTACACATGGACCGCAGCCCAAAGTGCCCCACAGCAAATAGCATACAATGAACATAGGCATAACATTTGCACACAGTTGACAGAATAAAAACAATGCATAAAGTGCAGACATAAGAATAGGTATAAAAGACAATAAAAGTAGTGCAACGTAGAATGTGCAGACATCAGAATAGGCATAAAATAAGTACAATAAGTACAGTGTTGCTCGAAGGCATGTGAACCCCCCCGGAACAGCCAGTCCCCCAAACACCCCACACATCAATCCCCACCACATCCCCATACAAGACTCACCCCCCGATAAAGCATGTCATGACCGAGGAAAACACAAACAGCCCACGTGCCATGCACGGCGACGGGAATGCCACCCCATGCATGCATATAGACATATGTGGATAAATATATGGTATATTTATTAGTGCTGTCAATCGATTAAAATATTTTATCTGATTAATCGCATGATTGTCCATAGTTAACTCGCGATTAATCACAAATTAATCACATACAAAAAAAAATTTATCTACCTTAAATTGATCTTTTTCAAGTTCCAAGTTTTAATACTCTTATCAACATGAGAGTCAACAAATGCTTGCTTTATGCAGCCATTTAACACAAAAGGGTGACCCTCATGCATTGCAAATTTGCATCAAATTCAAAACAGAGGCCCCTATCTACATCACGGAACTCATCCATCCCTACACCAACACCCGCTCACTCAGATCTGCCGATCAGCACCTCCTAGTGATCCCCAGGACCAGGCTAAAAACAAGGGGTGATCGAGCCTTCGAGGTGACAGCACCAAGGCTCTGGAACGCTCTCCCCCTGGACCTGCAAACTGCCCCCTCTGAGAACTCGTTTAAAAAACAACTAAAAACACATTTGTTCAGGCAGGCTTTTAATCACACATAGGCGCCTTTTTCTGTTCTATAGTGTTGTTTTAATTAGTGACTCATGATTTTATCCAAATTCTTTTATTCTACTTTTTCTATCTGGTTTCACTGTTTTTAACTGCTGTTTGTCTGTTGTCATTTATTTCTGATTTTGTTTTTATTGTGTTTTTATTAGTGCTGTCAAACGATTAAAATATTTAACTCGATTAATCGCATGATTGTCCATAGTTAACTCGCGATTAATCGCAAATTAATCACATTTTTTATTATTTTTTTTACCTTAAACAGATCTTTTTCAAGTTCCAAGTTTTAATACTCTTATCAACATGCGAGTCAACAAATGCTTGCTTTGTGCAGCCATTTAACACAAAAGGATGACCCTCATGCATTGCAAATTTGCATCAAATTCAAAACAGAGTGATGCACAAAATAACTTAAAAGAAAATAATAATTTAAAACAATGAATAAAGTGTGCATGAAATAATAGGGGAAAGAAAACGTTAGGAACTTGTTACATTCACACACACAAGGGCTGATTAATCACACACACCCCTCTCTCCCTCACACACACTCTCCCAGCTCTTTTTCTCTTTTGCCCCTTCCTCATCTCTCTCACCCCCCCCTCTCTCTATATCTCACACACACACACACACACACACACACACACACACACACACACACACACACACACACACACACACACACACACACACACACACACACACACACACACACACACACACACACACACACGCACACACACTTCAGAAAAAAACATAGTATCAATGAGAGCATCAATAATATATAAGCAAAGGAAACAATATAAGCACCTGAGTGAAGTCTAGTAAAAAAGATTTTTTTTTTTTTTTTTTTTTAGCTAATCTTGAGTTAAAAAAATTAGTGGCATTAATAGAATCGGGAGTTAACGCGATATTAACGCGATATATTTGACAGCCTTAGTTTTTATATTAAGATGTAGTGTAAAGCACCCTGTGCATTCGTGCTGTGAAGGGTGCTCTATAAATAAAGGTCATTCATTCATGCACAAAATAACTTAAAAGAAAATAATAATTTAAAACAATGAATAAAGTGTGCATGAAATAATAGGGTAAAGAAAACGTTAGGAACTTGTTACATTCACCCACACAAGGGCTGAGGACTCACCCCCCCGCCCCCCCTCTCTCTCTCACACACACACTCTCCCAGATCTCTTTCTCTCTTGCCCCTTCCTCATCGCTCCCACCCCCCCCTCTATCTCTCTATCTCTCACACACACACACACACACACACACACACACACACACACACACACACACACACACACACACACACACACACACGCACGCACACACACACACACACGCACGCACGCACATACACACACACACACACACACACACACACACACACACACACACACACACACACACACACACACACACGCACGCACGCACGCACGCACGCACACACACACAGAGTCCATTGTCTCGGAATGGATTTGGTATCTGTCATTTCTGCGTGTCTGTCTCCAACACCTGAGTCTGAAAGTAATCAGCCCCTCCCCTATGACACAACTGTAGTTCTTTAAACAGCGATGGAAATTATACAGCCGGACAAGTTAACAATAATTAACACATTTACAAGTCCTATTACGTTTTGCAAATAAGGAAACAGATAGAGAACATTTCAAAGCACTCCAAATTGGCAATATCAAAATGTGTAATTTTTTTTTTTTTTTACCAAATATTTTTATTTTAAATTTTTTCAAACATGAAACAACACAACTCACAACACAATAATAACAATAATACATCAAATACATCCAAAAACATAAACTAACACAACACTGATTAGACAAAAAGGTTGTCATCAAGTAAAAGTATACCAAATAAACCTCCAGGCCCGGAAACCGCACGCCCCATCTTGGAGGACCCCCAGCCCGGCCCCCCCGCGAGCCAAAGCACCACGCCTGTTTAGTGCCTCGACCCGCAGAGACCCCGAACCGCGGCCACCCCCAGCCAGAGCCCACGATCACCAGACCCAGATCAGAAGGGGGTCAGAAAATATACATAGATCAACATTGAATGAAAAATAATAAATAAAAAAAAAAAATACAAAAAAAAAATACATCATAATTAACAACATACATGAATATACGCTCGTTCTCCCCCCCACCCCCCTACCCCCCCCACCCCCCCTCTCGCCCCAGGACCCCCCACGTGAGACATCCACATAACATTACTTCAGTACTAAATTTCCAGAGTCATATGCGCTCTTTTAGTTTTTCCACCACAGCCCACCAGAATGCGATATTGGCTTCATTAACACCTATGACACGTGCAGTGGAAATCTCCAAATAAATAACATCAAGATAGGTGAGAATCCATACCTTCGGACATAACTTATCTGGTTGTATCCAGCGTGAGGCAATCAGCTTTTTGGCAGCCGTCAGACCAGCCAAAATGAGCCTCTTTACTTGTACAGAGGTCGGCAACTGAGAAACATCATTTAACAACAAAACAGAAGGCAAGGCCGGTATGGTTAGAGAGAAAATCTCTGATAACTGAGTGGTGACATTTTCCCAGAAGATCTCAACAGGAGGGCATTCCCACTCCAGTACATATGCATATATGTTCCAATGGCACCGTCTGGACACAAGGTACATCGAGAGTCAGGCCTGAGACCCATTAGGTTCAATCGCCTGGGGGTCAAATAAGTCCTATGAACAAAATTTAGATGGATCTGTTGGTGATCTGGGTTGCGTGATGATAGCCTAATATTTTCCCATACCGCATCCCAATCAAAATCTATATCCAACTCAGGGATATCCTTTCTCCAAATCGTATCTAAGGGTAGGTCTTCATATGAGGCCGTAAGTAAGTGCCGATAAAAGTCAGAGACGAAGCCTCTCGATGTCTCTCTGTCATAAAAGAATTTGTGAAACCGGTGTCGTTCGAGTGGAGCATCCCATGGGACTCCGTGAGCCTTTAGAGCTGCCCTCATTTGTAAATAAAAGAAAAAGGAACTACCGGGGAGATCAAATTCGTTGGATAGGTCCTGAAAAGACCGGATACCAGAGTCGTTGAAAATATCCCTCAATACATGGATACCTTTCCCCTCCCATCTAATGGGTCGTTGTCCAATAAGGAGCAAATTGTTATTGAATAGTGGAGAGTGCGTGTGCCATTTATGGCGGTTAGTGCGAGTTCTCTGGGTGTCACGCCAAATCTGGATCACATGTGTGATCAGAGGGCCAAATCGTAATTTGCATTGTTTAATTGAGATGTTGGTATACACGACATCTTGAAGTCTGTGTGGGGACACCATCTCCTCCTCCAATGGACTCCAGGAAACAGCCGCTTGAGCGTCAAACCAAGTGATAAAAGGTCTTAGAGAGTATGCTTGGAAATAATACTTGAAGTCCGGAAATGCCAAACCCCGTCCAATTTACTCCTCTGTGCAGTGGTTCTCTTTAAGCATGGGCGTTTGTTATTCCAGACGAATTTATATGCAGCAAAGTGCAGTTTTTGCCAGTAACCAACCAGGAGGAGACAACGGAAGCATGGAGCTGATAAAATTAATTCTAGGTAAGACATTCATTTTAATTATTGAGGCGCGGGCCTGTAATGAGTTCTTTAATTTGGACCACCTGTCAAAATCCAAGCTGGAGTAGTTATACTTTACTGTCTGGTTAACAGTCGGGAATATTTCAAGCCCAAGGCATTTAAAGTGATCTACCATGAGAATATTTGCTGGAAGGAGGGTTGCCTTCGCAGCCTCGTTGAGTGGAAGGAAGGCTGATTTTGGCCAGTTGATCTTAAATCCAGATAGGCTGCCAAAGTCATCTATTACTTGGAGAAGGTAGGGCAGAGAGACGGCCGGGTTCTGCATAAATAGGAGTACATCATCCGCGTATAAGCTGATATGGTGATGTGTGCCCTTAATTGACACAGGGGATATAACCCGGGATTGCCTTATGTACTGCGCTAGGGGTTCGAGTGAAGGAGCAAAGAGTCCTGGGCTAAGAGGACAACCCTGTCTAGAAGAGCGCGAAACAGCGAATAGTGGTGAGCAAAGATTCCCTGTCAAGATCATGGCAGACGGGCCTGTGTAGAGAACTTTGATCATGTGAATGAAACCCTCGCCCAATCCCATCCTTCCTAGTACTGCCCATAAATACGACCACTCCAGTCTGTCAAAGGCCTTCATCGCGTCTAAGGACATGACGGCCGTAGGGGTTGCAACATCCCTACTGGCGTCAATCACGTGTAGTAACCGTCTGATATTATCCGTGACCAGTCAGCCTCTTATAAAGCCAGTCTGATCAGGGTTAACCAGAAACGTCATATGCTTTTGAAGTTGGATGGCTAGCACCTTAGCATATAGCTTGAGATCGGCTCCGAGGAGACTTAAGGGTCTATAGCTGCCACATTCAGTGGGGTCCTTATCTTTCTTGAGTAGAACAGATATAAGTGCCATATTGACATCCCTGGAGAAATTGCCCTCCTCGACTGAGTGTAAAATCATTGAAAGTAATAAGGGACCAAGTATATCCCAAAACGCAGTATAGAGTTTCGGTGGAATGCCGTCCCAACCAGGAGCCTTGCCCCGCTGCATGTCCGCAATTGCTTCCCTGAGTTCATCTAGTGTGATAGGTTCAGCTAACCGCTTTGCGTCCTCCTCTGAGATTTGTGGTAGGTTAATTTGACTAAGATAGTTCTCCAGCTTGGCGTGATCAAAGACCACTTCCGACTCGTACAGGTTGGAATAAAATGAGCGAAATGTATCATTGATTTTGTTGGGGTTGGTGATTATCTCCCCCTGTTGGTTCTTAATGGCAGGGATATCCGCAAATTGATCGCTGGCCCGTATCCTCATAGCCAGTAGGCAGTGATGCCAGTAACGCGTTACTAAGTAACGCGTTATTGTAATCTGATTACTTTTCCCCGAAAATAGTAATCTAACGCGTTAATCTTTAAAAGCCAGTAATCTGATTGCAGTTACTTGTCCAAGTGGCTGTGCATTACTATTTCGTTACTATCTCATCATAAATTCATAATGCAGGCGGAATGCAGTATTTTATTTCGTTTTCGACAGTCAAAAATACATTTTGAGCTGTTTTTCTTATTTGGGAGTGACGTGGTGTGGCAGTGAAAGGGTTAAATACAAGAATGTGTCCCGCGGCGTGACTGGTCCCTCTGTCTGTGAGTGACTCTGCTTTGGTACAATCACATTCCCCATACACAGTCTGCGAATCAGAGGCAGAGTAGGGCGGGTCTTCACAGCACGTCATGTGACATATGCGCCAATCGTGTGACAGCAGGGCTCCGTCGTCTGAGAATTCCACCCCAAAACGCTTGGCAAAATTAAAAGTGAAACCGCAAGATGACTTTTGCGGTTTCTGTTCAGAATTCCACCCCAAAACGCTCGTCTAAACGTAGCCTCAGTCACTACTTCACGGCGGAGGAAACAAAATACTGTCTACCGCTAAAAACAGCACATCCAATTGCATTGAAAGCATCTGGAATCACAACACTAGCCGACGCTTCGACTAGGTACAGGAGGGTTGATGGTGGCAGAGCAAAAGCTCTTATTTGCCAGATTTACAGTTAATTTACATGTTAAAGAGAGACTGATTGTATGTTTATAGAGAGACATTTATAAAAACAATTTAATAGTTACAGTTGATATAATTGAATAGTTCAGCCTGCATTTGTTAGATGTGATACACTGGTTTTGTAAAACCACTGGCTGGCTGCTCTAATGCTGTGAGCATCATAGACTGTTGCTTTACCATACTTGATGGTACAGAAGCTGAAGCACTAGTTTAACAATTTACGTTATGTGCAGAGAAACAAGTTAAAAACAATTTATGCACTTTCAATAAAGCGTTTAAAAAAAAAACTGTTGGGGGAACGACGACGACTTCGTAACCTAGTTACTTTCAAAGTAACTAAGTTACTCTGATAATCAAGTAATCAGTAAAGTAACTTAGATTACTTTTTAAAGGAGTAATCAGTAATCAGTAATCAGATTACTTTTACAAGTAATCTGTGGCATCACTGCCAGTAGGTGACTTGGTCTAGAGCAGGGGTCAGCAACCTTTTTGACATGGAGTGCCTGTTTGAAATATAGTTGTAACTAGTGTGCCTCAACAATATTCCATGCATCGTAAATATTTTTTCTCATAATCAGGTATTTTTAATGATAATCTTTACATTATTACATCATTATTGTTATTGTTATTATTAACAATATTATTATGATGGTTGTATCAACCCTAAATCTGAGTTGGGGGGGGGGGGGGAATGCAATGCAGACAAACAGCTGCATACAGTGCGACCATTTCACTCACATTTGCCCATTAATTTTTGGACACATCACACACCATCGGTGTGTGTACTGTACGTGTGCTGTCATAGCTCCACCTACAGGCCTAATGGAGAACACCAGGAGAACACCAGGATGTGAATGGAGGGTGAATGTGAGGTATATCGTGTACATAAGTTTTGATTGATCGCAAGACTACACTGTAAAAAAAAAATAATAATAAGTTACCAGAACTTAAAAATATTGAGTTCAGTTACTGTGCATTAAGGTTTTCAGTTTTCAATCCATAATAATCCAGAAAAATAAGTACACAACCACATTATTTCAAACATAATACATTGTCATTGTTTTAAGAACACAAGCTGACTTGGTAATACTCACATTTTGAGTAAAAAAAATTGCTTTTAACATGTGCAATGTTCAATGAAATAGAAAAATAAATAATAAAATTTGTTGATTAATCCCACTGGTCACAATGGTGACCGTAATAATGTTTTTGTTATAAGGCTCTGCAAATGTTACTGAATGATGTAGCAATGTATTTCCAGCTAAATTGAAATAATAAACAAATAAAGGGTCTCAATTAAATATGTGGTAGTAAAAAGAACCTGTGGGAGGATTTCAACAAGATAAATGCGACAACAGTGCAAAATATTTCACTATAATATTTCAAAGCAAAAAAAAATTATAAAAATAAAATGTATAATATTTTAATTTTTTTTATACTGCTGCCCCCTGTGCCTATGCAAATGCCCCTGCGTGCCTATGCAGGCACGCGTGCCTAAGGTTGCCTACCCCTGGTCTAGAGCCATGAAAGTAATAGTGTTGTCTTGTTCTGTGCATTTGAAATTCAGACTTTTGTCTTAAAATGGAGTTTATCTCCTTTTTCACCACTTTAATTTGGAGCTCCAGTCGGTTAGAATATTTGCGCTGCATAGAAGACATCATTGTTTTATGCAGCTCTTCCAATTCCACCAACTTGGAGAGATGCCCCTTGCGGCGATTGGAAGCAAATAGCGTGGTATTACTCCTAATAAACCCCTTGACCGCATACCACAAAGTTCTGGGGTCCTGTACCGAACCAGCATTAAACTGCACAAATTCAATGAGCTTCTCTTTAAATTGTAGATAAAATTCCTCGTTCTTCAGCAGTGTTGAGTTAAAGCGCCATCTAGGGGCTAAGGCTGAGCCCAAACGTTCGAACGTTCGAACGTTCGTTCGTTACGCTGACATTCGGACTTTAAGTAATAGGTTCGAACGTTCGGTGAAAAAAAATAAAGGATGCGCACGGGGTTGAGGTGATGTGAATGCGAGGCGCTCGACTCAAACAGTATGGTCTGCCGGGCTGCAGCGGGATACTATTTCTCAACCAGAGCTCTATTTTGATTGACAGGCGATTCTGCCAATTACGTCACACACCGCTTGCACCCGCCTCTGCTGTTACCACCAATCGGCAAGCGTTTATTCATTTTTTACTTCAGGCAATGCCGCCATTGATCTGCTTGCGAGAAGCGTCAACAGACTTAGCGTAGCTACCGGGGAACCGTAGTTAGCTCCCCGCCAAGGAAGTAATCGGTAACAAGGTTTCCGTAGGTGAACCTGCAGAAGGATCATTAATGAATACCAGCCTTTTTCGGCCACGGAGCGCGAGCTTCATGGCGGGAGGTGGTTGCGTTGGAAACAACAGCAGGCACACGCCTCGGCTCCTCAACAGACCAGTCCACCGTCTACCTCGGAACGGTGGTAGGGTGGATGGGCGGCAGGCGTGTTGGGAGCCCGTCCGACGGGTCTGTTGAGGAGCCGAGGCGTGCGCCTCTCCTCCCGGCTCCCCGTCGACCAAGAGTGAATACCTGTTATTGAACGTGTAACACTAACTATATAACGTTAATGCCACAAAACGAATGCCTTTGTTTATCTAGCCCCTTACGTGACTGCAAGGGCTATTGTTTATCATAAGTAGTAACTTTTGATGCAGTAGCTTGTTTATTTTCTTCTGAGTGCTTTGTTTAATTACATGTTTACATGAACAGCCACCACTGTAAAGAACATGTTTTTCACCAATAGACTATGCAATGCCGCCCTCCGTAGGATCTATAATAATACAATAAAAAAAAAAAATTATTTAAAAAAATTATTTAAAAAAATTATTAAAAAAAGATTTTATTAAAAAATTTAAAAAAACGAACATTCGAACGTTCGTTCGATAAACCCTGGCGAACGTTCAAACCCTAAAAACAGGGTTCGGGCTCAGCCTTACTAGGGGCACGAGACGTCATTTTGCTGAGTGAACCCTTATGGAGGATGTATTTGTGGTCTGACAGTGCAATGGGCTTCAAGTCAACATCAAAACTATCAAATAGCCTAGGGGAGGAGAAGACATAATCAATTCTGGAGAAAGTTTTATGTCTCGCGGAAAAGAAAGAGTAGTCTCGCGAGGTTGGGTTGAGTAACCGCCACATATCCATAACCCTGTGTCTTTAGACCAGCCACGTAGGGCCGCGGACGCTTGCTTCTGATCGTGGGTTACAGCATCTCCAAATTTATCAATCAATGGATCCCACATGGCATTGAAATTAGCACCCACTATGAATGAGTACTCAGGTAGTTTCAGCATCTCTGTAGTGAGTGCAGTATAAAATTGTGCGTCATACACATTAGGGGCGTATGCAGCTATAAGAGCAATTTTCCTGTTAGTGTATTCCATTTTCGCTATAGTGATTCGTCCTTCAGCATCCGACCACACGTCTAATAGTTTAATATTCAGCTTCCGCTTAGCCACTATGGCTACTCCCCGGGATCTAGTGCTAAAAGAGGAGGAGCTTATATTATGATAAAATTTGTTTGCAAGTTTAGCACTGTCAGCCTTTAAAAGATGCGTTTCACTCAGCAAAGCCACATCGACCTCCTGTCTTTTCATCCATGTAAGTACACTTGTGTGCTTATGTTGAATATTAAGCCCCCCTGAATTCCAGATCAAGATGTTTAAGTTAGCCATAGTCCAACCAGGTTGCAGTATGATTGAACGTGATTTCCCTGAAGTAGAGCACCATAACATATGCACAACCCCACGCTAAGGACCTGTTGGGCGAGAGCAGACATACAATAGAGCGAGCAAAAAGAAATAAAAAACAGCTATGAAGAAATACGCAAAAAATTTAATCTCACCGATTCCACATATTATTTTTACGCACAGTTATTGTTATGTTTGAAGGCTCACGGTGTTCCATTAAAGATACCAATTGTACACCACAGATACCACAAATTCTTCTATGAAAGAGAGACATCGAGAGGTTTTGTTTCAGATTTTTATCATCAATTACTAACGTCCTCGTATGAAACCCTCCACCTAGACTCAGTCTGGAGGAGGGATATACCAGACCTGGAAAATGACTTTGATTGGCAAGGAGCCTGGGCAAATGTTCGATTTACATCAAGGAACTCGGACCATCAACAAATCAATCTTAACTATATTCACAGGACATACTTGACTCCTATAAGACTGAACAGAATGGGTCTTAAACAAGACTCCAAATGTACAAATGGGGACGAGGGGACATTTATGCACATGTACTGGGACTGCCCACCAGTTAAGATATTCTGGAAAGAAGTGACCCAGCAATTATCAAATCTCTTAACTCTGAATATACCTGTACACCCCTCTGTATTACTGCTGAATGATGTTTTTGAGTGTGCAGTACACCCACAGCTAAAGAGATTGGTTTTATCTGGTATCACAGTGGCTAAAAAGCTAATAGCATCACGATGGTTTCAACTGGAAAGAATTTGCTGGAAGGTCTGGATTATTACATATCTCAATGTGATTTATCAAGAAATATCTACAGCAAGAATTTTGGGTCTCAATGAATCCAAAATGACAATGTGGTTAGAAGTGGTGGAGAGAATAAAAGCTAGCATATAATGGTAGTGTCTGGTTAGGAGCGAGGGATAATGGATGGATTATCCAATGGGGGGTCCGGGAGGGGGGGGGGGGGTACGAGCTAGAGCATATGTGTGTAGGGTAATAGATAGCAGGTATTAGGGGTATATCCTGTATAAGACATTTAACTAATTGGTGATTTCAATGGATGTGCACTGTTAATTAATGCTTGTATATCTTATCGTGTGTTGTCATGTTTGTTTATATGTTTGTTTAAAAAAAGAATAAAAAAATTTAAATACAAAAAAAAAAAAAAAAAAAAAAAACCTGTGTGTGTGTGTGTGTGTGTGTGTGTGTGTGTCCCTCAAATATCTTGTCCGATGTCGATCAAACATCACCTGGCACTGTGACCGGGTCACAGCAACCAGGACCACACTATGTAACTTTACCATTCTAACCAGAATTGTATATTGTAACAAATTAGGAATAAGGGGACTCCCCCGTCTCTCAACAGAGAGTATCAATCTATGTCTATATAGAATTCAGTGCATAAAAACATTATGCATATGATAAAGGCACATGAAACATAGTTTGTCCGAACTGAACTTGATTAAAACGATGTACTCTTAACACATGTCGAAATAACACCATTGTGGAAACAAACCCTGATCATTACCGTGCTGTCAAGGTTGAGGCAGAGTTATGACAAGAAGGAGAGTTAAATGCACAACACTGTCCGCAGCGGTAGGATAGCCTCGACCTGCCACCCGCATACAGTTCATTGCAAAGGGCAACAACCCCCTCGAATGGACGGATCATAAGCATATTCAGTCTTTTTGAGTGAAGATTGTGATCTTCATCCCGCCCGGTTAGAGCCGAATAAAGATAATAAACAAACGTAACAATGGACGCTATTCTGGAACCATTTTGTACCAATCACTCTGAGTGCTATTGTCATAGAGTTACAGAGGTTTGAACACACTGAAATAAAATATTTTTTTTATTTACGTCTGAATTATTTAGCAAACAGATGCCTGCAGATCTATCTACTCTATAGTTATTAGCTGAAAACACTGCTGGGGCCATAGCCTGAAGTCTTACCTAGAACATGTCCAAAGTCGATGGCTAAATATACATTGTGGCATATTTCATACATATTAAGCCCCACAGCTATAGTGGGAGTTTGTGCTGCGTGTTAGTTGGTCAATTATAAGCATGTGTAGTTAATGCTCCATTGTCATGTCAGAAGATGCAACAATAGTTTCTATGGGTGCGCTGCACATGGTGTTGTTTATCATCGTGTTCAGTTTCAGTAGCAGCAGCTAGGTGTTGTCTGCATGTGGTTCAGTAGCAGCAGCTAGGTGTTGTCTGTGCTCCAGGCTCTGTGGTTCAGTAGCAGCAGATAGGTGTTGTCTGTGCTCCAGGCTCTGTGGTTCAGTAGCAGCAGATAGGTGTTGTCTGTGCTCCAGGCTCTGTGGTTCAGTAGCAGCACGTAGGTGTTGTCTGTGCTCCAGGCTCTGTGGTTCAGTAGCAGCAGATAGGTGTTGTCTGTGCTCCAGGCTCTGTGGTTCAGTAGCAGCACGTAGGTGTTGTCTGTGCTCCAGACACTGTGGTGTTGATGTGCGCTGGATCAGCACCCTCTTTGTGTTCTGGCACCTCCTGGTTTACGAATGAAGTGCTGAACAACGTGTGCCGGCATTGCACAAAGCAAAAACCCGCCCGCAGCGATATGTCAAATGTTAATGAGCGCTGTGGATGTAACTGCTGTTAAGATGCATTAAGTTATGTATTTGTCAACTTGTCAATGCAATTAAACTTTCAAATTTAGTTCTGCCTTCTTGTCTTCTTTTTAAGATTGTTCCCATTAAAACACATAGTGACAACCAACCCATAGTGTGTGACAACCATCCCCGTGATGGGGTTGGTTGTCACATGTGTCAGAGTGTCTTTGATAGGTGATTAACTCTTTGTTACAATACGTTGGAAAATGAGAGGGATACACATTCCAAGCCAACATCTTAAGCTTCAATTTAATGTAGGAATGACTATTGAAAGATGTTTTGATGATGAGCAATTCACACTACAGTAAAAAGTGTGACAACTATCCCCGTTCGCCCCTACAATCCACAGTATGTGTAGGAGTCTGTCAGTGACCACATGAAGCTAGTGATCGCAGCAGAGATCTCTCATGAGGAGGCTCTAGCTCAGGGGAAGCATGCAGGCTATATGGCCTGCCCACTCACAATGTCAGGAAGACACAGAGGCAGAGAGTAGGACGTGACACTGGGACACGGTGCAGGAAGGTGTTTCTCCGGCTGGTCTGTACTGCTTGAGTCTCGGTCAAAAGAGCAGGCAGAGAAAATCAAAACAGTACTGTCTGTTGTACTTGGAACTCAGAAAGGGAACTCAAAAAGGCATGTTTGTTTCTGGTAGGGACCCCACATGTCAAGAGCAGTAGCATGCTCAAGCTCAATGTAAGAACTGCAAACTCAGTATCCAGTTTAAAAAGAAATACAGACTAGCTTTCACGTAAACTTTATTTTTATTTTTTTTATCTTGTATTTCTTGTATTGTTCATTTTCCTCTGTTTTATATTGTTTTGTATTTTACATTATTATTATTGTTATTACAATACATTTTTATTACCATTATTTTACATTGTCTGTCAAGCACTTTGTATCCTTGCATCAGAAATGTGCTATATAAATAAAGTTTATTATTATTATTATTATTATTATTATTATTATTATTATTATTATTATTATTATTATTATTATTATTATTATTATTATTATTATTATTATTATTATTATTATTATTATTATTATTATTATTATTATTATTATTATTATTATTATTATTATTATTATCATTATTATCATTATTATTATTATTATTATTATTATTATTATTATTATTATTATTATTATTATTATTATTATTATTATTATTATTATTATTATTATTATTATTATTATTATTATTATTATTATTATTATTATTATTATTATTATTATTATTATTATTATTATTATTATTATTATTATTATTATTATTATTATTATATTATGCCTGAGTACCAGGACAAAATTGAAATCCTCAAATCTGGTTCCATGGCTGGAAAAGGTGTAAAGGGATAGTTCAGACATTAAATCCGCTTAACAGGTGTGGTACCGTATTCGTGCCCACCGGCGGAACGCACAAAGTCACGGCATTTTGCGAGCGTCTAGCGCCTCGAGGCTGCATTTGTCATCAAACATATAAATTACAGAATTTAAGCGATATTTGTTGCCGTTCGAATGCCACCTCACTCGACCAAATCCGTGCCTCGGTTCTCGAGTTATATGACGATATGTCAGGCATGCAACTTATTTTTTTCTCTCATCCCAATGTTAGTCGTTATGCCAACTCCCAATCCCCTTTCTGGTCGTTGCGCACTCTACCCCCTACCGTCGGTCCGGGAGGGCGGAGACTATCACATGCTTCCTCCGACACATGTGTACCCAGCCCACCGCTTCTTTTCACCTGGCAGTGCGGACTCTCACTGGGGGAGTGTAACGTGTGGAAGGATCACACTACCTCTCCCAGATCCTTCCCTTGCAGGCGCCTTGACCGAACTGTAGGAGTCGCTGTTTACAACGACCAAGACCCACCCTTGTCAGGTTTCCCACCCGCTAACACTGCCAATTGTGTTAGTATGGACGGTCGGCCAACCCAGAAGCACCACAGCTGGATTCGATCCCACTGTCTCTGTGGTGGTAGACAGACGCTTAGTCCGCTGCGCTACCCGGCCGCCCAGGCATGCAACTTTTTATGCGCAAGTGTCAGATTACCACCCTGGACTCCCGACGTTCTAGAGCTGTCAATCATCCGCCGATTGCGAGGATTATTGATCAGGGTTGTAGCCAATGAGTGTAGCTTTCCAATGATACCACAAGTGGGGGTGTGCAAATAAGGGATATAGGTGAAAGTTGACGGGTGAAAACCAGAAGTCAATCACACTTGAGAACGATGGCCGTGGATGAGGAAATGTAATACCGGAGAGTTTTTTTTTGGCACACGGTTTACTTTCTTTGGGGATATTGCAACCACTACAGAAAAATGTGAGTACACAAGTTCAGCCGTATGTTTCTCTATTTCATTAGCACTAAAAGTGAAATACCTGCTACTAGTATAGTTGATGCAGTGCCATTAGCTTACGCACCAACAGAGTTCCGGCCAGGTTCCAATTGAAACCGGGAAGCTTCAGATAGGCAGCAAACAGGCTTATGAGACCGAAAAAAGTGTTAATCCACCATAACATGCAAGCAAACGTTGTATATTCTACTGTATATTCAACAGAGAACCACAGAGTGATGCAATGTGTCTGAACTAGTCTCAAATTGACATGTTCATGTGTTGGGCCTTCTTACAACATGAATCAAGCATAATTTATGCAAAGCTAGAGGCCTGCGGTTTTCGGCTGTAGGTAGTTAGAACACTGCATGTTATGGTGTGGATTAAAACCTTTCTGTCTTGCGACCCCGTTTGGTGCCTCTCTGAAGCTTCCCGGTTTCGCTTGGAACCGGACCAGGGACTAATGAGTAAGGGCACTGCATCAACTATAATACTAGCAAGTATTTCATACCACTTAAGGTCCAAAACTCCGAACTATCCTTCTAAGAACCCCTGCAGTAGCACACACAAACACAAACACAAACATGGAAGGTCAGACTCACTCCTGGGCCCCGTTCCATGTACCGGGATAACCGAGTTAGCCGGATAACTTTAGCTGGATAACTGTGTTAGCCTGACTTTCCGATTTCATGTACGTGGATTTCCCAAATCACCATGACAACATATCCAAAAGTTTGAGCCTGCTCGAAAGCAGAGTTCAAGTTCAAGTTAGCCCGATCACGCAGAGCCACGCCCCCGCAAAGAAGTGACAGCTCGTTTCCTGAAACTATTCCCACAGTCTACGATCTGCATTATACCATTCTGAATTACGTTTTTGTGCTCCATTCTTCCAGAGGGGGCTTTTGAAATGTAAAATAGACCCAAAATGCTGATATTAAATTCACTTTGTCCTAAATAATGCACGTTATATATACCGTGGCGACGGTGGCGCTCGCTCGTGCGATGTACACAAAAATATGGTTATTTTAATTGTAACTGGGATTAAGATGTCTGATGAGATGCGCTGTTTGACGGATTTGAGAAATTGAATGAGCCGTTGACGTCACATGAATGAATGAGGATAAAGAAATAAAACGTCATTCAAAATAAGGAATATTCTAAACACGGGTCTCTCGTTCATTAATGTATAAACAATGAATTTATCCCATCTGGCACAGTGGCCCAGCGGTAGTGCTCAAGACTCCCAATCTTGCGACCCGGGTTCTAATCCCGGAGTTTCCAATATGATTTTTTTGAATATAATATTAATGATTATACGCCAAAGTAGCCTGGTTTTAAGTTAAAACATTATAAATCTACATGCATTGAGGATGTCATTCTTTATATAGCTCTCAACGTGCACCAAATTGAATTATTCCTATATTGCAAAAAGAAGGAAAAGACTAGGGCCTTGAACCCCGGTCGTCCGTGTGAAAGTCAAAAGAAGAACCCGTTACACCACAGAGAAGATAAGTAAAAGATTGACTATACATCAATCAATGGGTAAGAGAGCCGTATCGTAATTCTGTATAACAGTTAACTAATAATTTTCGCTAGCAAGATCTCATTTGATTATTCAATCCAGCAGGCAAGTTTAAAGAAATATAATCTGATTGATTGAGGTAATGAGGGACTTAGAATTAGCCTATAGATAACGCATTTAACTTGTCGGCGAGGCGATTGAGCCTATTGCAATCTGTCAATAAAGTCTTAAATCAATTAATCAATCAATGCCGTTGAGAATCAGGGTCTCTGCCATCGATACGTGCTGGCTTTCCACCTAAAACGGGAGCGCGCATCTAGCCTGACTCTCAAGTCTGGCTTGAGTTAACGAGACTGAATCCAGGTTTGTGAAACAGGAAAATCCCGGCTTCGAACATCGGGTTAACTGAAGCTGGATAATGGACATGTTGATCGACTTAGTTGAACCACGTACATGGAACGGGGCCCTGATCTCTTGCTTCCTACTTGATTCAAATTCCTGAAATTCCTTTCGCTATTTGAACACACACAACATATAAATGTTAACCAGTGGTGCTGAAAGCAGGGGATCCAAGGGGCACACACACACACACTTCTTGAAAGGGGTTTCCACTTTTTAAGTTGCAAATGTCCCTACTCTATATTGCAACACTTACGGTAAAAATACATTTAAATCATTCTCTAGACAAAATGCCCTTATATTGCAACACTTATGGTAAAAAAGTTATCATTCTCTAGACAAAATGTCCCTATATTGCAACACTTTCAGTAAAGTTTCAGACCACACATCCAGGTACTTTGGGTCAGAATGCTTGTTCGAAATCTAATTTTGTTAGTGAAGTGCATCAAGTTATTGAACGTTCGTGCCATTGTGAAAAGTTACGTTTCATCCGTTTTCAGGCATGCCTCTTCAGTCTCCCCTATAATATATAATATTATTTCCCCAGTCAGCTGCAGGATATTTCCTCATTTCCCTACAGTACATGGACATTTCATATTATGCTTATGAATCTTATTAACCTAAAACTGGATGTGCATTTTTGAGAGCAGTGTCAGCTTTCAAACCCAGGCTGTGTCATGACTTCAACATCAAGCAACAGCTATGAATTCTACAGTAACGTTATCCATTCAGGCTGAGTTAAAATGTTATTGCCCACCCACTGTGGCGCGAGTTTATCTGGTTGACTGTGCATTTATTTGATATTGATTGTGTAATATGTGAAGCCAGTTTGATATTTGTCTGCAATATTGTAGTTAGAGTTGATATTTGTGGGCTGGTCGTATATCTCTCTGGTTAATTGCAGTTGTGAATCCGGTTAACCTGCCCCCCCCCAAAAGTGGCCTTTATAGTTTTCATTTTTAAGGACTGCATACTTTTTTTGAAACCAAAACAACATACTTTATACTTATAGCACATGCATGAGCCTGGTCTCTTTTGAAAGATGACATTCTGAAGTTTCTGATTCCAGAAAGAAAATTCAAACGTAATAGAGTAATATAGATCTGAACTTGAGTTGTAGAAAAACTTGTTACTCAAGTTTTTCTGTAGTAGTTAGTAGTCCAGAGGTAGTATTTCCCCAGAAGGTGGTCTGGCTTACAAATCCATACGGACCCATAGCCTGAAGCCTTATGTAGTACATCTCCAAATTTTATAAATATCCATTCAGAAATGTGTGATTAGGAGTGATTTTGGTAAACTGTGTACAAAAGAAAAACTGAGTTTTCTCATAGACTTCAATTCATTCTGCTGTTTTTCTCTTCCTGTTTTCGCTCGTTAGTTTTTCACCAGATCCCTGATTCATACATCCCCAGTTGGGGTATCATTAGAAAGCCACACTCATTGGCTACAACCCTCCACAATAATTTTCGAGATCGGATCTAGATTGACGGAACTAGAGCCCCAAGAGTCGGGAGTGGTATTTTGTGAAATACTGTGTACTTTGCACAAGCCTCAAATACCGGCATGTAACTCAAGAACCGCTGAGCGGACTTTGTCGGATTTTGACGCTATCGACAGGCAACAAATAAGCCTTCAATTCGATATATATATTGTATTACAAAATATGCACACCCGAGCCACTAGGGGTCGCCAATGTGCCGTTGGGCAAATCGTCCTAAAAAGGGCCCACATGTGGGCCCTTGCAGCTTAAGAGTAACATCTGCTGTGATGAAGCCTACTAGCTTGTAAGTGCAATAACGTTACTTGGTGCCAAAATGTCTCCTGTCTTTTTTTTTTTAACTTTGACTAGTCAGCTGGTTCTTTTCGCGTTTATCGCTTTTTCTGGTCAAGTATGACCGACAGAAACAGGTTGAATGGGGGTATAGATGGGGGGAAGACACTCTGAGAAAGTACGGCTTGTCCGGGAGTCGAACTCGCTACCCCAGATCCGTGACGCGCACGGTTGTCCCCGACGCCGAAATAGCGTTTGAGGTATACTGGAGCTCCCCAAATGTCTCCTGTCTTACTGTGAAAGCCTGTGCTGTGTGACTATGAGTGTGCCAGTTTTGGAGTCAACTTCAAATTATGTACAGTGTCAGTAGCCTATGCGTACATTTGTATCCAAAGCCAATTCTATCTGTATGTAAACCTACAGGTCTCTCTAGTCGTTATATTATAAGCTGCATGCCATTAAGGGCTTATCATATTGTCAGTAGGAAAGTAATGTTTTTTCAGATTTGTGAGAGAGTCTCCAGTCTATTTTGGCCCCTGCACCTCTGAAATGAATCCAGCGTCCCTGATGTTAACATATAATGGCAATCATGTGAATAGACTATGGAACAGGGAGGCCATTAAACCCTCTGGGGTCTAAGCCCTTTCTTTCCTATTTCTGGTTCGCCTGCTCTCCTTGTGTATAACCTCAACACCGTAATGCACAATCATGTTATATACATCTATTTTTTGCAGGACAAACTGGGCTATCATAATATGTATTCTGCAGTGATGTCACATGAATGTATACATAGTTATATGACCATAAAGACATAATAAATAAATAGAATCTCTCAGATGTAATGTAAAAATGCAATCTCTCAGAATCATACTGAAATCACCCATAGAACAATAGTGTACAAGACATTTGGCTTTTGAAATCTTCTAGTCCTTGGTAGTCAAGGGGGGGGGGGGGGTATTGTAGCCAACACACATCAGGAACTAAATGGTAAATGGTGCATTTATATAGCGCTTTACAACTTATGCCTCACATTCATAAACTTATGCTTCATTCACTCACTCACACATTCACTCACCGACGGAGGAGGCAACCATCGGGCATGGAGGGACTTGTAGGTGAGGAGCAGGACTTTGAAAGAGATGTGGAACTTGACTGGGAGCCAGTGGAGGGGGTGATGTGACACAGACACTCTCTGGCCCAGTCATGGACAAATATATGACCATATGCTAATGTTCATAGGATCACTTCTTCTCACGCTATGTAGGGGAGAGTGGGGTGAGCAGTGCCAAGGGGCATGTAGTTCCACCCCTGTTATCTAGAAAACCATAGAAGAAGTTAGTCATGTGACAACATATTTTTGAAGAGGCATCCATTTCACTCAACATGCAGAGAAGGGAGACACCTGGCTTGAGAGGTAAGCACATTTAAGTTCAAAAAACAGTTTGTTGCCCTCCAAAGTAAAATTTGTATGATCAAGGTTTTTTGATTGCTGTGTTTGAACATTTATAGACAACTTTGAAAACAGTTCACACATGTTTTAGTGCTTTAGTAAGCTACACCATGAGTCTATACAGTTAGCATGATGCTAGCTCAAAACAGCTGGGGGATGCATTTTTTTCAAAATGGTAGGCTTGGGGTGATTTGTGCCAAAGGGCCTGGGTTAAGTTGTGCCACAAAAGTTCCCCCAACTTATTTTATTAACTATATATATTACTTTATTGTATTTTATTGCATTCTTGCATTTGATCACTAAAACTATGTGATATTCTTAATTTTAGACCAAAATCCATCATGCCACGCAGATATACAAACGAAAGACAGACAGGGTTTCAACTCCTCTTGAGAAGTTGGAAAGAGCAGTGAAAGAGGTGCAACAGGGGAAGACTATACGTCAGGTTGGAAAGGAGATGAAGATCTGCAGGATGCTTTTACTGCTTTTGAGATTAAAATGATCTGTTTTACGTAAAATTATCAATGGCACAATTTACCCCAGTGTATTCTCTCTAATGTCACAACTTACCCCGCACCGGGGGCAAGTTGTGCCACAAAACCACTTTTTTTTCTAAAGCTATATTTCTGAAACAGTTTATTTAAGATCCAAAGTGATTGTCCCCAGGGATGCACAACATCCTGAACTATATGTACATATTTTAGTTGGGGGCATTACTGTAATCCCCTTGCTTTAAAGGCACTTTAAGTAAAAAGTGGCACTCCTCACCCCACTCTCCCCTACCAAGTATTGGGTCGAGAGGTCAGAAAATGAAAAAAACATAAAAACATTTAAAAAAAAATTAAAAAAAAAAAAATTAAAAAACAGAGGCAAGATACTGGTTTGTACAGTGTGGACGGTATGACTTATTAACATTACATTTACATCATTTACATTTAGTCATTTAGCTGACGCTTTTATCCAAAGCGACTTACAAGTTCTGTACGACAAGACAGCAAGAAGGGTACAACTCTATCAGCTGAGTAACAATGTTCATCAAGTGTTGCGTGTTACAGTGTAGGTTAGTTTATTAGGACAAGTGCATGACAGTAAGGTTAGTCAGGGTTAGATTTTTTTTTTTTTTTTTTTTTTTTTTTTTTTATCATTTCAGATAATGTGTAACATGTTATAATTTCAGTGCTCATCCTTGGTAGGATTTTTGTAAGTGCCATGATGCATCTTCCTCCTCACATTGTAAGGTCTGCTGTGCTGCTGCATTATATGTATTTTGATTGTCAAATAAACTCGATCAATCAATCAATCAATCAATCAATCAATCAATCAATCAATCAATCAATCAATCAATCAATCAATTAAGTACCATCAGAAATAGACCAGTGGTGTCTGAGATACTGTGTGTGAGATGAACCGATGATGTAGTTCCCTCCCTTTGGCCCAATGCATCATACCCCCTGGCGTCTGTCAACATCGAACCTGCAACATCTGAGATGCAGCGTTTGACGTATGTGTTTGCGGATGACGAAAGAACAAAAGAACGATCAGACAAACAGAAGGAGATCGATCCACGTTCTGAATCACATATTGTGCTAAATGTTGTAAATTGTTCTTATGTAATATGTTGTTAAAAATAATTTGTCGTATGACAAATA
>NC_140184.1:68286911-68299488 GCF_963971535.1 Notolepis coatsorum | reverse complement strand
ACATTTACTACAAGCGTTGCAAGGGCAAGGCTAAGAGAATCATTAAAGACTCCAGTCACCCGAACAACTGCCTCTTTGAACTGCTGCGGTCAGGCAAGCGATACAGGAGTCTCAAGGCGAGCACAGAAAGACTCAGAAGAAGCTTCTATCCCCAGGCCATCAGGCTGCTAAACGAACAATGAATGAACACTACACAACAACAACCACCAAACGCACATAGCACACACATCCACACGCACACACTCACTTTAAACAAACACACTGTAGCACCCACTCCACACACTTATAGCACACACCCACTTTAAACAAACACACTGTAGCACCCACTCCCCACACTTTATATTTATGGATGAAGGATTGCACTACAACTCGTACACCTTACTGTAAATTGTACCTAAAATTGTACCTCATCCCATTTCTGCTTTGCACTAGATAGTACTGTACATTAGTACACTGCATAGTATTGTGTATTGTATATTATATGGTAACTCAGAACATTGTACATATGTCTATACCGAACACTGTGACCTCATTTTCTTCTTCTAAATTCATGCTATATTATGTTATTATGTTATTTGATACTATCTTGTCTAGCACAGTCTCTGGAGCGTAACAGTAAGAAGCATTTTGTATGAAAGTATTCTGTACTTCTGTATGACAACTATTAAAGAACTTGGAGGTACTAGAATTAACGGATCAGATCCCAAATCCACTGTAACCTCAAGCCTACTCACAAAGGCTATGGTTAATAAAACGTTCTATTATTCTAACCTATATGGGCACTTGTACAATGGACATTCAATTCCATCCATTTAATTCACACAACATATATATCTGAGTTAGGGGGCTAGGGGTTAACATTTATGAATGTCGCATAAAATCATTAGAATTGTTATTGTGTAGCAATAAAACACAAAGTAGGTTCGTGAGAACATGCAGATTATTTATTAATTTCAGATTATTTGACTTGTTCCAAGACCAGATGACATTTGAAGGAAATTCAAGATATTATATGAGATGTTTTTAAAAGGGGGAAGGAACTCATTTACTAGATTGAGTCAGACCGGGGTCTGAAGGTGTCCAGGGCTAGGGGTGTCTGTCTGCTGACAGTTTGGGACACGGTGCTTACAGAGAAGCTGTACTTATTATTTCTTATTTCGTAAAACTAATACAATGTTGACTGGAAAATGAGTCTTTGACGAGATTAAGAGGTTGCAGATCAGAGAAAGACTTTTGTCTTGTTTACATCAGAGTCCCCCATTTTCAATTCATCAGGGCATACATGACATACAGGTAGACAGTAATGCTACATCCAGACATTTAGGAGATAGCAGAATGCAGATACACCAGTGTTTGTGATAACTTGTAAGGGTGTGTCTGTCCAAGCTGATTTCAATAGGGTATTTCATATGTCTTTAATTAAGACTTATTTCTGGATATAGATCACTTCAAAGCCTGAATGTCCATATACTGTTTAGGCATACATTTATAGGTCAAATACCCTTTTTTGTCAGAATGCAGGTAGGTGAATTCCAATGGGTGAAGGCAATCACAGAGACAGAGAGTGTTTACTCTTGAACAGGTTCGACTTTAATAGTAAGAACACAGAGTCAATTCTAAGAGAGAACAAGTGCTAAGCACAAGTGGAAAATAAGGTAAATGGGAGCTTATTGGAGGTCCAGAGTAGAACCGTCCGCGTTATCCCCGAACGCAATTAGTGAAGACCTGACAATGGACAAGCAGAAGAGAGGAAGCTTGGGGAGAGGGACAAAGTGAGCCGCCTTAGAGAACCGATCCACCACCACCAAGATGGTGGTGAATCCGTCCGAAAGGGGAAGACCAGAAATAAAGTCCAGAGATATGTGTGACCAGGGTCGTTTAGGAATAGGAAGTGGTCGGAGGAGACCCGCCGGTGCCCGTCGAGAGGTCTTACTACGTGCGCACACCGGACAGGCCGCCACAAAGGAACGCGTATCCCCCTCCACTGTCGGCCACCAGAACCTCCTACGGATAAATTCCAGGGTCCTGGTTGCCCCTGGGTGGCTGGTGAGGGATGACGCATGTGCCCACTGTAGCAAGCGTGAGCACGCCACCTTGGGAACATACGACCGTCCCGGAGGACCCCCACCAGGATCGGGCTCCCGCGTTAGCGCCGACCTTACCACCTTCTCTATGCCCCAAGACACGGGTGCCAAAATCAAGGCCGGTGGAATAATGGGATGGGGCTGCTCCTCCCGACCAGGAAGATCAAACTGGCGCGACAACGCGTCAGGTTTGATATTCTTGGAGCCGGGTCTATAGGAGATGGTATATCGAAATCGTGTGAAGAACAACGTCCACCTGGCCTGGCGAGCGTTAAGGCGTTTAGCCCCTTGGATGTAAGCCAAGTTCTTATGATCAGTCCAAATAATGAAAGGATGTGCCGCCCCCTCTAACCAATGTCTCCACTCCTCCAGTGCCAATTTGATCGCCAATAACTCCCGATTACCCACGTCGTAATTACGCTCGGCTGGTGACAGACGGCGAGAAAAAAAAGCACACGGGTGCACTTTCCCATCCTTTAAGCATCTCTGAGAGAGCACCCCCCCCACTGCGACGTCAGAGGCATCCACCTCCACAATGAACGGAACCTCCGCGTCATGGCGGATCAATACAGGAGCGGATGTAAAACGACGTTTAAGATCGCAGAAGGCCGACTCAGCCCTAGGCGACCATTCAAAGCCAGGGAGAGAGGCCTTAGTGAGAGCTGTTAAGGGATTGGCTAAGGCGCTAAAATTGCGAATAAAGCGCCTGTAAAAATTTGCAAAGCCCAAAAACCGTTGTAACCCCTTGAACGACGAAGGCCGTGGCCAGTCCAAAACTGCACCTTGGCTGGATCCATGCGCAGATCGCCCTTCGTCAACACAAAGCCCAGGAAGGACACGGTGTCCGTGTGAAACACACACTGCTCAGCCTTAACGAATAGTTGATGCTTGAGGAGACGGTCTAGCACCTCCCGAACGTGCATTTGGTGTTGCACCATATCGCGAGAAAAAATCAGGATATCATCTAAGTAGACAAACACCGACACCCCAATCAAGTCTCGCAGCACGTCGTTAACCAGGGCTTGGAAGACTGCCGGAGCATTAGCCAAACCAAAGGGCATGACCAAATACTCATAGTGCCCATTGGGTGTGTTAAATGCAGTCTTCCACTCGTCTCCCTCTCTAATCCTGACCAGGTTGTATGCATTACGTAAGTCAAGTTTAGAAAAGACCTGTGCCCCCTGTATGCACTCAAAGGCCGTGTCCATGAGGGGTAAAGGATATCGGTTCTTGATGGAAACGTCATTCAATCCCCTATAATCAATGCATGGGCGCTGATCCCCATCCTTTTTATCAACAAAGAAGAAGCCAGCGCCGGCAGGGGAAGTGGAAGGGCGTATGTGCCCCGCAAGCAATGCCTCCTCTATGTAGGTGTTCATGGCCAAGGTTTCGGGGCGTGAGAGAGAGAACATTCGCCCGCGAGGCGGGGAGGTACCGGGTAGAAGATTAATGGGACAGTCGTATGATCTATGAGGCGGAAGTGCTTTAGCACGCGTCTTGCTAAAAACGTCCGCCAGGTCCCAATAGATCTCAGGCACCCCTATTAAATCGGGATTAGATGGTAGATCAGAATCTGCCACGCTCCCCACCATCCTGGAGAAAGAGGGAGGAGACAAAAGAGAAGAGGGGGGGGGAGACAAGGGTTTGGGCAAACTCCCGCTGACGATCGACTTGACGTTGGCCGCCGTTGAGAGTTCGCCCGTGCTCCAATTAATGACACGAACACATGACGACAACCAGGGATGACCCAACACCATGACAGAATAGGGGGAAACGATGACAAAAAAAGTAACCCATTCCCACTCCCCACCCTCCACCCGGATGTGTAAGGGAACTGTGCGCTGGGTGACGCTCCCACTGCCCAGAGGCCGACCGCCCAGGGCATAAACTGGTAAGGGAACCCCTAAATCCTCCACTGGGGTTCCCCACTCCTTCACCAATCCCACGTGAATAAAATTGCCCGCCGCCCCTGAGTCAATGAGAGCCTTAGTTCCCCTAATGTCACCCCCACAGTTGATCGCCACCTCAAAAAATTTACGAGAATCCGTGGTTTTGGCAGGAATGAGCCCACCTGCTGGCGCCTTTTCGAAGCCCGACGGCGCACCTTCCATCCCCGATTGGCGCCGAGCCGATACAGCCTGGACCCGACAGCTGCCGAAGCGGTGACCGGTGCGGCCGCACCGGAAGCAGCGTCGCTCTTTGATGAAGCGCTGCCTCTCGTCGTCCGAGAGCGACAGCGCTCCAAGCTGCATGGATTCATCACCCAGTGGCCCACTCGTGTAATGCATGGAATTATCAACACCAGGAGAAGAAGGAAAACATACCTGGGGCTGGGTGTTGTTGACATGCTCCTTCTCCCTCTCCCGGTGCCGATTGTCCATCTTGATGGTGGTGTTGATCAGCACTTCCAGCTGCTCGGGGATCTCACACGCGGAGAGCGCATCTCGCATCCGCGCTGAGAGTCCCCTGACGAACAGAACCACGCAGACGTTCTCCGCCCAAGCTGTCTCCCGAGCCAAGATCCGAAAATTGATAGCATAAGCTGCGACCGTGCGGAGGCCCTGCCGGCAGTCGAAAAGACGACCACCAGCCTCGAAGATCGAGAGTACCCGGGAAGTATCGAATACTCTTCTCAATTCCCGGGTAAAGGCGTCCAGACTGTCGCAGATTATCGCCCCTGCCTCTAATTCCGCCGTAGCCCAGGAGAGAGCTTGACCGGTGAGCAGTGTGATAATATACGCTACCTGCGCTGTCTCCGATGGAAATGATCGTGGTTGCAGCCGGAAAACGAGTAGACACTGGGTGATGAATTCCCGACAACCATCCGGTGATCCGTCATAGCGAGCGGGCGCCTGCAGATGTGGTTCGCGGGACCGCTCCTGGACCCCGAACACCCCCCGACTCTCCTCTGCGTGGAGCGCTGCTTCTCCCGCCGCCGACTGAACACCAGCCACTCCTTCTTGGGCTTGTCGGGCTGTGGCCAACGCCGACTGCGCCACCGCTTGGGATGATCCGACGACCCCATTGAGTCGGATTAACTCGGCGCTGACCAGCTGCTGATGTTCCTCCATCCGTGTCTGGGCTGTCTTCTGTCAGAATGCAGGTAGGTGAATTCCAATGGGTGAAGGCAATCACAGAGACAGAGAGTGTTTACTCTTGAACAGGTTCGACTTTAATAGTAAGAACACAGAGTAAATTCTAAGAGAGAACAAGTGCTAAGCACAAGTGGAAAATAAGGTAAATGGGAGCTTATTGGAGGTCCAGAGTAGAACCGTCTGCGTTATCCCCGAACGCAATTAGTGAAGACCTGACAATGGACAAGCAGAAGAGAGGTATGTTACATAGACACCAAATACCAACATTCCACATACACCCCCGTGACAGCCAATCAGGAACCACCCCTAAGTGACAGCACTAATTGACAGGGAATTGACAGGTGACAAGCCCAGTGACATATGCCAGGAATGTGGGTGGTCACCGACCGAGGTCGGTGTCCAGAACGTAACACTTTTTAGCATGGTTTAAACCTTACCAACACATCTAACCCCAATGTATGGCACAGTAGCACTGAAAATAGCACAGAGTATGGGGAAAAGGCCTTCATGTGATAGCTAGGTCTGTAATGGACTTTCAAAAACTTTGAAACTGTAGGCCATTCACCACCCTATCTGATTTGAAAGTTCCAAATTAAGGGCATTTAAAGAATGAGAAGGGCTAATGTCCCTGCATCATTGCATAACGTGGTGTTATATTTTTATATTTATGACCTGACCATCTCTCCCATACCAACCTCCTGCAGATCAATACCTTCCATCCTCTTTTTTTTTACCCCTAAAAACCCATTCAATATAGTTTGCTGTACCTCAAATGTAATGTTCAGAAAATATGTATTTTAAGGTGATTGTTGTTGCTGTCATTTAGAGCCATGTCTAGCTAAAAGAGGGGTCAATGATCTCAAATGACTACTTGGTAAAAAAGGTTTAGCATCTTTCGTGAAAGAATTGGAACTATATTGTGGTACACACGAGTAAAACAGCCATAATATTTGCAAACAGCATTGTTCTAAACAGTGTATTACAAAATCTTGTTGTATCTAATGTAGACAATATGCAATTATATGATTGTCATTTGAAAACATGGATGCATCAGATTTAGCAGAAACTAGTTTCCATCTGTACACAGAGAACATGATAACACATAATCCTATTGAATTCTGAATTTCTTGTTTAATGGCTGAGGGTCAATGATACACATAAATTATAAACATCTAAAACCATGAAACTGACCGATACAGCTAAAATAGACATATCAACCTAGTTTTTTTTACCTGTTTACACACTGATAGGGTAAAACATTACAGATGTATTTTTAGAAGTTTAGTAATATCAAGCCCCAAAGGTATTTTCTTTAACCTGATCTAAATTATACAACAAATACATTTCCGAACTACTTTACAGAACACTGTCTAGTTTTTTCAGATGCAATAAGAAAGCCCCTGCAACTTTAAGCTCTCAATACTATGGACCTGCATTACATCCTACAGTTACACACAGCATGAAATATTCAATCAACACAAAGATGACGGTTCTAGGGTAAATAAAATATAATTCAGTCAACATATATATCTGAGTTAGTAGGGGCTAGGACATAGGTAATGTTCAGAAAATATATGTATGGGTCTGTGTGTGTGTGTGTGTGTGTGGGGGGGGTGAAATGGGTCCCCTTAGGTGTCAAAACACCCTACATGGTGGTGAGAAGTTTAGCAGTTATATATCGTATTTGCTTTCGCGTCCCGCTCTGAGCCTTATGAGATACCCCTTATCTCCTATGATACCTAATGTATCTCCCACGAAACAACTACATGCACCCCACCTGTATGGGGCCCCGCCCCTATGGTGGCACAGCCCATATAACCGTGACTCTGGTCACCAAACACCCTTCCTCTATTTTCGTCCCAGCGTACTGGCTGCGTGCACCATACGTTAACTAGCAGGATGAAAAAGATCAGAGTCATAATGTTGAAAGCTTACCGGAGGTTGCTGGCCCCTGGCATCTTCGACGCATGTTTTCGGCGACACGATGGGCCTATGTTGATGTTCCTCGTCTGATGACAGCAGATCGAGGTTCAGCTGTACAAGATTGGCTGTCGGGCCGGCTTGTACCCAGGTAGGCCCTGTGTCTTCAGGCATGGGTATTAGTGTTAGTAATGCTGGTTTGTTTTGTTACACAACCATGTTGTGTGTTGGCGCCGGGGGCAGGATGGTTTGGTGAACGTTCACTGCAGGGAACGGTTTCCAAACTGTCTTGGGCGTGCTACTAAACATCTAATGCTATGCTACATGCTATCGCTAATGCCACATGCTATCACTACTGCTAACTGCTACGCTGTTCTAATGTCTCCGCCGTGAGATGTTGTCACTTCTCCCTCCTCTTGCCCGGTTCATCAATGAAGGTCAGTCGGTAGCTGTTGTGTTTTTTTTTGCTGAGTCCTATTTACCTTTTTTCGGGTAAATGGGTTGACAACAGGGTAGGCCGTGGCTAGGTATCCTAGCCAGGTATGTTACCTTGTGTTCCGGCGGGGTCTATGGAACGGTGTCCCCATCTGGGGCGATGCGTGAGCTCTGCGGTGTAGCAGTAGAGCTATATTACTGCAGGATGGGACTTAACGGCGGGTTATGGCTCAGCTGGCTGGTTCCTATCTACATTGGCGTCGGGTAGTGGGGCTATGGGTCCAGCCGACATGGTAAACATGTTGCGTGTCTGTGCGCAGGCATTGTTGATCTGGGTCCCACATCGCCTCACGCTAGGCTGTAGTAGTATAGGGGCCGCCTGGGAGAAATGTGAGGCCCTGTGCGAATTTAAACGCGAGGCCCCCCACCCCCTGAGGCGGCCCTGTGTAGTGGGCTATTGTTTCGTTCTGTCACTCTGCTATGAGAAGGTCTGTCTTGCTACAGTTTTCTCTCCTCTCAACCATTCATACTGACGGTCAATCGGTATACTGGGGGAGTAGTGCGGGGGGGGCTTTGTTTACCTTTTTTGGTAAATGGGCTAAGCTAGGGCTGGTGTGCTGTTGTGAATATTTTGAATGAAGGCGGGACTAGTTCGCTCTGGTCTGCCTCCCCTTAACGTTGTGTGTATAGGTTTGCTCATTCTACAGTATTTTGTGGTTTAGTTCTTTTATTCATTTAACCCTTTCATGGTGCACACCACAGTGGAGGTTGCTGTTTGCAACCACCACTGGTGCTCTGTGTTAACATCAGTCCTTTGTTTTTGACATATTGAAACAGTGCCCCGCCCGGCCGACGCCATGGGTGGGTCGGCCTGGCGAGTGGCTGGTGGGCTGTTAAAGCTTGTACCGCCACGGTATGGAATTGGCAACGATTAGAACTGTGTTCGAATTGCTGTTTTTTTTCTATTGAAAAAATGGTGTCTGGTGGCGGGGCCTTGAGGGCCAGCCGACGTCGACACATCGCAAGGTTGTTGACGTTATTAGCTTTGACCCAGCCGCAAGCTATAACCGCTCAGGGTTCCCCTCTCCGCAGGGGATTTTGGTCTTCTGCTGGAGCGCGGGCGGTATTGTCCTAGGCCCTACACCGCCTCACACCGCGCAGCCAGAAGAAGAGAGAGCACGGCCTCGTCAGCGGCGATGACGAGGCCCTCGACAGGCGGCCATGTTTTCCCCCGCCGGAGGTATCCTGGGCGTTGATTCGACAGGTGTCCACAAGGCCGACAGCCTTGGCGGCCGAGGGATCGGCCATGTAGGATGGGTTCGGCTTGAACAAACAAGCCGTCACCGTCCTGCCGCGAGCAGCCCGCTCTCCGATCACTCCCTTCCCCAACACCAGCGGGAAAAGTGGGCTCTGATTGTTTCCTTTGGCTGCGGGCCGCGTGCCTTCGTTGATGCGCGGGCAGCCCCCCTTTCGCTTTTCATGGGGACAGGGGCTGACACCCAGTTGATGGCTGAGCCTGGGTCTGTCCGTGAGAATGTTGTGCTGTCAAGCAGCTCCCACACCTTGAACTGTGTTGGTTGAGCCTGGTGTTACGTCTGTCAACTTAAGTGTTGTCAGCAGGGGGGCTCGAAACCTTTTGAGGCACACAGTGCGGGCTTCCCCGGCCTCGCCTTCGCCAGGCCAGGTATCATGTTGGTGCCTCCCACTCCTGAAATATTGGCAAGTGGTCGCAGCTCACATGATTTGGGGTGGTAGTAATATCACTGCAGGGCTACAGTGTGTAGGAACCCATGGGGGCCTTACACCTTGCATGTCCGGCTGCAGAACAACTCCTCAGCATGTTCTGGAGGAGTGTTCAGTGGGGGGGCTTTTTTCATCGGAAGCCCCCCGTATCAGACCGGCCCTTTCTGTCGGGGTTCCCCCTTGGGTGCGATTGCCTCGTGGGTGGTGTCAGGGTCAGATGTTCCGACACGGAACACGCTGCTCGCACGGTTCCAGGGTTGGCTACGCACAGCGGGGGGACCAGGCCAACTATCTACAGTTCCTGGCGGACCTGCGCCACGTGACGGCGGGTGCGTTGGGAGTGTCGTCACATATGACTACGGCAGTACCATATGTCGAGGTGGATGGAGAGAACGCTGAGGCGGGGACTTGTGTTTACACAACCCCACCCGTTTTCAGGTTTGGTACAGACCCTATTGTCAGGGTCTCCAGCAGTGACAGCTCTGGTCAACGAGATCCAATCTCTGTGGACGAAGCAAGCCATCGTCGTGGCGTTCTCCTCCCGGTGTTCTCTGCCTGAGAAGTCGGGATGGAGGGGTGTAAGACCCAGGCTGGACCTGTCCCATGGGAAGGTTCAGCATTTTTTTGGATCGTCTCCTACCTGTTGAACACTGTCAGGTGAGGGTCTGGTTCCCCTCCATAGACCTGTAGGATGCGTATGCGCATCTCCGATCTTCCATCCTAGGGCTTACCTACGCTTCCTTTGCAGGGTTAGCGTATGAGTACCAGAGGCTGCCGTTCGGTTTTCTCTGGCTCCCCGCATCTTCACCAAGTGCGTGGAGGCCGCACTGGGGCCTCTGCGTCATCAGGGGTTACGGAGTGTTCTGCCCTGATGACGTTCTGGTCCTTCGCGGTCAAGGTGGATCGTCAGGTCTCGTACCAGGCAGGTCTCTACCAGCCTGGGGTTGCTGTAGACTGGATGTAGAGTACTCCTCTTCCCAGTCAACGGTTGGAGGGCTATGGGCATCCATCTCAGAGCGTGTTGTCAACACGCTCGGGAGGTTCCGTCCTAGGACGGTTACGGCGCTGTCTCACGTCAAGTTTTCACCGACGCCTCCCTCGCTGGTGACACGTCGGGCCAACGCAGTAGGGGGCAGCTGGCAAACCATGCTGCCCGGTCTGCGGTACATTCAATGTGTTGGTGTTGAAAGCGGTCCTTCTGGTCCACAAATGGTGTTGATCAGGACGGACGATACGACGTTAGTGTCGTGTATCGACAGACAGTGAGGAGTACGCTTCCCCTGTCTGCACCAGGCGGCGGCGGGTTGGCTATGGGCGTCCTCCATCTGCGCGGCCTGAGGGCTCCCCACATCCCCGGCGGGGAGAATGTGGGTGCAGGTGTACTGTCGCGGGGCGGTCCTCATCCTGACGGGTGAGGATTACGTCTGGACATGGCCAGGCGGGTCTGGGACCGATGCCGTGCCGCCAGGGATTCTTCCCCATACATCTGTTAGGTCAGTTGTTGGGACGGGTACGTTGAGGGGCGCAGGTTCTTGATCCTGATGGTGTTACCATCTGGAATGCGCATGCTCCCTCCACTGTCGCGCTTACACGGGCAGATGACGTATGTTCCAAGTGTGGTGTAAGGCGGGGGGCCGGGACTCAGTCTCCTGCCCCCTGGATGCTGTCCTTAGTTACCTCCAGTCTCTCCTTGATAGACTGTCGGCTTCGACGGTGAGGGTATATGCAGCAGCTATATCCTCCTATCATGAGGGGTTTGAGGGGATGTCTTGTTCAGCCACCCTCTTGTGAAGCGTTTCCTGCTTGGCGCTCGACGCGTTAAGCCGGTGCAACGCTCCTTGGCTCCGACTTGGGATCTTCAATTGGTCCTCGGTCGGTTGTCCTTGGCCCCATTTGAGCCGCTCGAGCAGGCGCCGTTGGGACAGCTGTCCTTCGAGACCGCGTTCCTACTGGCTGTCACTTCCGCTAAACGCGTAGGTGAGCTCTGTGCTCTCTCGGTACGTCCAGAGTGCCTGTCTTTTCGGACCGATTGCGGTGCCACTCTGCGACCTAATCCTGCTTTCGTGCCTAAGAATATCCGGAGTTCCTTCCGCTCCCGGGATATTGTGGTTCAGGCGTTTCGTCCTCCTCCTCACACTAGTGAGTTAGATGCGGGCCTTCACCTGTCATGTCCAGTCCGTGCTTGGGGATTTACCTCAGCCGTACTCAGGACTTCAGGGTTACGACCAGCTTTTTGTCTGTTACGGTGGGGCTCGTGCTGGTAAGGCACTGTCGGAGCAGCGCCTGTCCCATTGGTTGTGCGAGGGCATTACCCTCTGCTACACGTTGGCTGGGCAGGATCCCCCTGGGGGCGTCAGGGTGCACTCCACTCGTGGGGTGGCTGCTTCTGCCGCTCTCCTGGGTGGGGCCTCGGTGGAGGACATCTGTGCTGCAGCTTCATGGTCCTCCCCGGGTCCCTTTGTAAGGTTTTACCTCATGGACATGACCGGGGGTTCTGTCTCCCAGGTGGTTCTGGGGTCTGTGGCCTTTCCTGCTTCCCGTCCTTGGTCGGGTAGCAGGAGTGTATGGGTATGGGCCACAGTGTGTTGAGTCACACGTGGTTCCGCCTGTACGGTGTGTTCAAGGGGTTCTGGTTCCCTCTTGTTCGCATTCAGGTGGAGTTGACTGCGCCCCCCCTTCATTAGGAAGGATGGGGTGACAGGGCTCCCCGCACCCCTTGATGTGGGCTTACGGGTCCTCAGGGGGTACATTTGTCGGGTCTTGCGTCCGCTCTTCCCCATATCTCATAAGGCTCAGAGCGGGACGCGAAAGCAAATACGATATATAACGATAGGTTATGTAGATAACCTAGTTATATTAGTATTGGCTGAGCGTCCCGCTCTGCGCGGCCCTGAGTTCCCTCTTGAGGGATCTTTTCCTGGGACGGGATTTGGCGAGGAAGGGTGTTTGGTGACCAGAGTCACGGTTATATGGGCTGTGCCACCATAGGGGCGGGGCCCCATACAGGTGGGGTGCATGTAGTTGTTTCGTGGGAGATACATTAGGTATCATAGGAGATAAGGGGTATCTCATAAGGCTCAGAGCGGGACGCTCAGCCAATACTAATATAACTAGGTTATCTACATAACCTATCGTTTAGAGGACATGTCGACTTAGAGTAGAACTATGGAACGGTTCACATAACATAATTATGCTCTCTACTGGATTATGTAATAATAATGCACAAAGTAGATTCAAGAGAACATGCACACTATTTATTAATTTCAGATTATTTGACTTGTTCCAAGACCATATGACGGT
>NC_140184.1:68271911-68281911 GCF_963971535.1 Notolepis coatsorum | reverse complement strand
GTGGACGAGTTTAAGTACTTGGGGTCAACAGTCCAAAGTAATGGGGACTGTGGTAGGGAGGTGAAGAAGAGAGTGCAGGCCGGGTGGTGCGGGTGGAGAAGGATGACAGGTGTAAGTGTAATAATTAATGTGAATAATAATACAATATATGTAAACCCTTAACACTTTCACTGCCACACACGAGATATCTCGGGTTTCCGATAGTTATGTTGAAAGCCACTCACGAGATTTCTCGGATTATTATTTTTTTTTAGCGATCTGAAATCATATTGCATCACGTGAGCCTACCCGAGTATACCCGAGCGCCGCCGGCGATCATATGTGGAAAAAAGCGCCCCCTATCGTCTCCCAGATGACATAAGGGATTTTGGAATGGACTCAATGAAAATGGATGGGGAAAAAAATCCGGTACTCCACATTTTCCAGTCCACTGATCCAGCCGGGGTTACCACAGTTCATTCTGGAGCCTCTCAGCCCTGCGTAATCATGTGTACTACTGTATCACGTTGGATCCATACACTTATCGATTTTTTCGAATGGTGATCAGGAATTGGAATATACCAGTTGGATACCATCTGATGTCAGGTAAGGAATCTATGTTATCAGTGTTAGGATAATCAGACACATTTTTATGAAGATATAGGCTGTTTTGTGAAATGGGCTCTTTCAGTTTCACTGTAAAAGTCCAAGAGGAAATGAACACGGCGATTATCCGTGCGCGGCCCGAATGTGCTTGCGTGCACGTATAATATTGATCATCTAGCGTTTATTTGAAAACGATTCATAAATAGGCCGACGAATATCAACGTTCTGGAATATTCCAGTAAAAGACGATTATCATAGAATGGTCCAGAATGAACTGTTTTTTATCTCAAAACGGGTGCTTTTCTAAATGCTCTGAAACGGAAATGAAGCGATAAAAAACCAATCTGCCTTGACAGCACTGACTGGAAAAGTAGTCTTTGATAAGCGACGGGCAGATTAGACACATAGCCATAATTTAAAACATAGATTAGGCGATATTAACGTTAGCATTGAAGTGGACCGTGGCATCAAGGGGGTAAAAAGGAAAACCCGGCGTGGCACTCAAAGTGTTAAGGAAGGGTAATGGTATTGATTGGTATTAATGGTATAGCCCAGACGTGGGCAGCACTTTAATCTGTCTTATGGAATGTGAGCACTTGGTGCCTAAGGCTTATAGCAATGAAACCAATTGTATTTTCTTTTTTATTTACACATGATCACTAAGGGAAACCCATGCAACTAAAATATAGACACATTACATTTGTAATTTTCTGAACACAAGTGTCTAAAGATTGTGTCTTTATCCATGAAACTAAAATATAGACACATTACATTTGAATTAGACCTTTTTCACAGCTCTAATCACCATTGAGCCAAACAGACACACAGTCACACCTTTTTTTTTTGGGGGGACCTTGCGTTTTTTCTTCTTCTGCTGAATGGAGAACTCATACCCTGTCATAAATCGGGTTCAAACGTTAGAGGGTGCTTCATTCCAGACTCCGTGATTCTAGCCACAACCATTGTCATTCTTAATATCATTCTAATCAGTAGAATTAGCACGTCTCAACAGGAATTCTTGAAGTTTAAGTCCATATTTAGTATAGAAAAACACATTTGAATATAAACTCATTTCAAAAGGTACTGAAAACTTGGTTTCTCCTCCAAGAGCGCAGCTGTTTTCTCCGGTTGTTTCACAGAGGAAGCCAACAGGACCTTCAAACAATACATACCGTTGACCCCCCCTGTTCCCCGAGGTTACAACTGTGAGTCACACCTATACAGTGTTAATTTTGTTGACTAAATTGATGACGAAAGATGTTCGTCAACGAAGGTTTTTTTCATGACGACAACGAGACGTGACGTCACGTTATTGAATACTATGTGACGCTAACGAGATCTGTAGTGAGAGCAGGGAGCAGTTGGAAGAGAACCTGGAGAAGTGGAGGCATGCCCTGGAGAGAAGGGGGATGAGGGTGAGCAGAAGCAAGACCGAGTATATGTGTGTGAACGGGAAGGAAGACGGAGGGGTGGTGATGATGCAAGGAGTAGAGGTACCAAAAGTGGACGAGTTTAAGTACTTGGGGTCAACAGTCCAAAGTAATGGGGACTGTGGTAGGGAGGTGAAGAAGAGAGTGCAGGCCGGGTGGTGCGGGTGGAGAAGGATGACAGGGGTGATCTGCGATAGAATGGTACCAGCAAGAGTAAAGGGAAAGGTCTACAGCACGGTAGTGAGACCAGCTATGCTGTATGGTCTAGAAACAGTGGCGCTGACCAACAAGCAGGTGGCGGAGCTGGAGGTGGCAGAGATGAAGATGTTAAGGTTCTCTCTGGGAGTAACAAGGTTGGACAAAATCGAAAAAAATGTCTACATCAGAGGAACGGCCCATGTTGAGCAGTTCGGGCAGAAAGTGAGAGAAGCAAGACTGAGATGGTTTGGACATGTGCGGAGGAGGGAGGTGGGGTACATTGGGAGGAGGATGCTGGAGATGGAGCTGCCAGGAAAGAGGAGGAGGGGAAGGCCCAAGAGGAGGTTTATGGACACAGTGAAGGAGGACATGCGGGCAGCGGGAGTGACGGAGGACGACGCAGATGACAGAAACAGATGGAAACGGATTATCCGCTGTGGCGACCCCTGACGGGAAAAGCCGAAAGAAAAAGAAAAAGAAGATGTGACGCTAACGAGACTAAATAGTTTATTAAATATCGTTGACCACAACTGAGGACACAAAAATGTAATTTACAAAAACCAGGACGAAATTTCTCTTCATGTATGTTGATATTGTTGACTAAAACAAGACGAGACAAACTAATTATAACTTTTCTTAATGCCATCGTCCCGACAGAACAGTGTGACGGCTGACGGGAGCTCTGTGTTATTAGCATTAGCTGGAGCTATTTGAAAAGCTAGTTTTAGCTGAACGTTACCTTGGCTAAAGTTGGGACTATTCATAATCCAGCTGCAGACCTGCAAGCAAAGTACAGCAAGTTGGCAAAGGAGTATTCCAAGGTAAATCACTTATTCACCAGTAACGTTACATTGTTTGTATTTCCATCTAGCTCGCCTTAGCTAGTGGCTAACCTAGCTCATGCTAATGTGGCTAACTGATCGACCTCTCGCACACAATTAATGACATAATGCAGACAGCCATACCGGTGACAATGTTTAGCTTTTAGTGCCAAATGATAAGAGTCTGAGGCGGAGTCTCAAAAGAGAATGTTGAATATTTATTTTGCATAAAAAATCACAACAGAGCCTCTGCTAGGAGCTAACTGAACCGGAGCCTTCTGGATAGGAAGTGCGCAACAACGTGTAACCTCCGTGCGGAACCAATGTACCAACAACCATTCCGTGGGTGAACTCATTGAGCTTAGTTGTCAATTAATGATACTAATACTAATCTATACAATCACCTGTTGTTGAATAAATACCATTACTTTCTAGTTATTACTAAAAAACAGTATATATAAAACAGTAGCTGTAAAAAATAAAAGAAAAAAAGTTTTATAATTTATATAATATATATATATTTTTTTTATGTATGCACTGGTATTGGATCAGTATAACCAGACCTAGACCACCTCTAACTCTAACCCCTAACCAGACCTAGACCACCTCTAACTTTAACCCCTAGGTTAGGGTTGTGACTTAGAGGTGGTCTAGGTCCGGATAGGGGTTAAGAGTTGGTCTAGCCCTTTACATCCATCTATCTAAATAATAATAATAAATTATAATGAATGCTTAACTACCCCTAAGTTACCCTAACCAGACCTAGACCACCTCTAACTCTAACCACTAACCACACCTCTTCCATGTGGCACTTTAACACTGACCTCAGAATGTGATTTTATATAATGTGTTTATGCAAGCAGATTGCAATCAGTGTGTACTACTACTAGTACTACTGTGTGTTCTGTTTACTTAGTTTACAGTATCCTGTTATACAATAAACCGCTGCCAGACACAGCAGAAAGAGAGAGGACAGACATGACAGAGAGGACAGACACAGCAGAGAGAGGACAGACATGGCAGAGAGAAAGGAAAGACACAGCAAACAGAAGACAGACAGAGTTCAGCGTCGTCTCTCTGGTCAGAAACAACGTCACCACATCCGTAATGCTCTCTTTGATTGGACCATGTCTACACCAACATATACTGTAGGAGCAACAATACATTGGACCATCTCTACACCAACATATACTGTAGGAGCAACAATACATTGGACCATGTCTACACCAACATATACTGTAGGAGCAACAATACATTGGACCATGTCTACACCAACATATACTGTAGGAGCAACAATACATTGGACCATCTCTACACCAACATATACTGTAGGAGCAACAATACATTGGACCATGTCTACACTCCTGTGTATCACTTGTGCCGCCGACTCAGATTCCCCTAGGTTAAAAAATAAATACACAATTTAAATCAGAAAATGTTCCATGTTGACTCTTTCTGACTTCTGACAAGTTTTTTTCCATTAACTAAAAATAGACAAAAATGTCATCCGTTTTAGTCTACTAAATCTAGACTAAAACAAAATTGAGACAAAAACTGACTGTTATGTACTGTACCATGAGCTTGATCACTCCTGTGTCACTGGGCATGCAGGTGAGGGCTGCTAATTAGCTAATTGCTGCAGATTGGATACCTGCTGGCAGGTTAAAACCAGTCCTTCAGACACACATGCACTCTGACGGTGGCTAGAGGAGTGTGTTCTAACCGAGACTTGTCACGTTCTCCCATTCTTTGTTCTTTAGTTTATACCAGTAATTCATTGTTAGAGTAGTCTTTTGGGTTAAACACGGGTTTTGGGGTCGGTTTGCACATAGGTTGCGTGCCTTTGAGCCAGGGTCGTAACACTGACTAAGACTAAAATGCTCAGACATTTAGTTGACTAAAACTGACTAAACGAAAAATAAATGAAGATGACTAAATATGATGAAAACGAAAAAGGAGCACTTGACACATGACTAAGACTAAAACTAAAATATATAATAATAATAATGCCTATATGTTAATTAGTTTCCCGTGTTCACATTCCAACCTTTGCAACTCACACAATAGGCTTGTTTTTATGCCTTAGGCGTTGTCCAATCAAATCAGTGTTCCCAGAAAATGCAATTATCAAAACACTAGTCAACGATTGTTTAAAACATTTCATATTACCACATTAACCTTATGTAGTGGGGTAGTGAAAGGGTTAACCCTTTGTCGTGTTGCAGTGAAAGGGTTAACGTCTGTTCAAATCGCTACATCCTCTACAGTGGAATCTGCATACATCCTCAGACCTCCTGAGTGGGAGTGACCGGTAATTAAAGGTCTTCAGATTCCCCCTCTCCTCGATATTGCTCTACCGATCTGCGGTTGCGAGATGCTTTCTGACTGCTAGTTGTGCAGTGACCTGTGCACGTCAAGCCTCTCTTCTTATTGGGTTGTCTTCTGTCCACACTAATGGCCATAGGGGGCTGAGTCCAGACTTCACCTGACCGCCGCTCACCGACGGCGCTTCTCTAGAACCGACAAGCGGAACGGAAATCGCATTAACCCACCCCGAACCGAAAAGAGGAAAAAACATGCACGCTCACACGACCAAAACAAAACAGGAAAATCCTCACTGTTTCCCCCCTCCTTTTTATCAGCGGTAGGTGTCAGCTCAGCTCATCGTTGTTTACCGGCACGGTCATACAGGGCGTCAGCCACCCACACCTCCGTCCAGAGGGCGGAAGACAGGCCCCCTCGTGAAGACGAAGGCCGAGCTGACGACGTAGGACGCCCTGTAGGCGATGACTAGCCTGACCTCCCCCAGACACAATAATGACTCCATGATGGACAGCATACTGTAGGTCATTTAGCTTGGCTACTTTTTAGTTGCTTTATTGCTTTTCAAATAGTTTGGTCTCGCAAAGCTGCAGGTGTAGTGCCTTGATGTTGGTGGTAATGAAGACCTTGGTTCAGGGAACGCACGTGTCCTGTTGTCTGTTTTTGTCATTACTCACCATGGAACGCTGGAACCCATCATTAATTAATGGCTCTTTACAGGCGCAGTCGTTCAGATATGGGCTGTTTTCCCCTGACTAAATATAACCCTGTGTTGTCGCTTTGGATTTTCTATGAAGAATATTGACCTGTTTTCCTTGTTTTTCTCCCTTTCTTTTTCTTTGTCAATGAAATTCATTGGTTGAGTGGGTGGTTTTAGTGCATTACGGTCCCACTGCACAGCCTCGGTTTGGTTCAAGGCCAGTTCAATGCTGTTCATTTTTCAATTTCACCGTTGTCATAAACAGGGAATTTAATTTTCATCCCTACTCACTGGCAGCAGGGTTTTTGCCGTTGCTTTCGACGAAAGACCGGTTTAATTTTCCAACACTTTAAGCATTAGCGTTGGGGCTGCAGCACACCACATGCCGCTCACATAAAGAACGTTTTTATCAAAGATTAAAGTGACCTTGGCTTAGCGCCAAACCGCCAAACCACTCCGATCCTGGTCTCTCACCTGTTTGTCTCTGTTGTGCCGCCACCCCAGTAGCCACATGAACGCCGTACAGCCAACATGTGGAAGGAAGCCAAACAATGTCCATCAGAGTGGAAACTAGGCCACGGCAGCCTGGCGTCTCACGGCCTGCCTTTGGGCTGAGAGGGAAAGAATCAAAGGTGAATTAAAGTAAAATTGGTTATCATAGCCATCAACCACGGGGACGCCATCTCTTCCCCCCTCTTGTCAAGCTTGTGCTTGGCTTTTTTAGGGGTGGGATGGGGGGGGGGGGGGGGGTCTCCATCTTGCGTGTTCCACCCTGTGTCCAGGAGGCATCTACACTCATTTCGTCTCCACCCGTCACACTGCACCTCATCATAAACCCGCTCCGCCTCACTAAATCGACCGCATTTCAACGCAAGACGCTCCCTGCCCAATCCTTCAGAGGGGAGGGCCGTAGCTCTGACAGTTATTTTTTATTTCTTTCTTTATATGTTTTTTATTTTTTTTTATTTAATGTTGTTTCTACTTCCATGTCATATTTTCTCTCTTTAATTGATGCCCAGGCCGGGTTGCTGGTGCCCAGTGCACCATTGAGAGGATGCTTCCTCCAAACAGCCCCTTATCTTGCTCTAATAGGCCTGGCTGTCCTCTGAGGCCCTCAGCTGTGTCAGGCCACTACTGCACTGCGCCTCTGGTTTGAACTGTTGCCGTGTATCCCATTAGTCCTCTCTCCAGGCTTCCCTATTCCCCCTGCTCATCCCCCCCCCCCCCAGCCTCATCCTTCACCCCCCCACACATCACCACCACCACCGTGCTCCCCCCCCACTCTGCCTCTCCCCAGCGTTTCATCAGCTGGAATATGAGCATGCTTTCACAGTAAACATTTCTCATCTCATTTCTCCAGCTCTCTTCCGCCGGGCCAGGGGCCTGTCTGGGTAATTTGTGTGTTTTGGAGGTGGCGTAGGTTGTGTGTCACCCATCACTTCCTGGTGTATGTGCATGGCCTACTGCTGAGCTGGGAGCGCAGGAGCTTTGGGTTTTGCAACCCTATTGTTGGCGGTGGCAGCATGTGCGCGTCTGTTGTTGGTCTTTTAGCGGTGTGTGTGTGTGTGCGTGCGAGTCTGTTGTTGTTCTTTTAGCGGCGTGTGTGTGTGTGCGTGCGAGTCTGTTGTTGTTCTTTTAGCGGTGTGTGTGTGTGTGCGTGCGAGTCTGTTGTTGTTCTTTTAGCGGCGTGTGTGTGTGTGCGTGCGCGTCTGTTGTTGTTCTTTTAGCGGCGTGTGTGTGTGTGCGTGCGCGTCTGTTGTTGTTCTTTTAGCGGCGTGTGTGTGTGTGCGTGTGTGCGTGTGTGCGTGCGCATGCATAGCTTGCATGTGTTTGTAGGGGATGCTTTCGTGAGCAGCTGAAGTGGGAGAGAGCAAAGGAGACGGGGATATACGGAGCTTTGAAGGCCTGGTAAGCGGGCCGCTCACGGGCCCTTCTGGAATCAGTGTCTACGCTCACATTGATAGATTGGCAAAGCAGTTTGTTCTACCAAATTTAACAATGATATATCATTATCACAACTTTGGGGAAAATCTATAAAATCAATGGGCCGCCCGAGGAGCTGGATTAGTATTACTAACACGCTGAGAGGGTGTTCAAGTGCCAGAGTATGGATCGCAGTCGCCCCTCGGATCAATGGCGTTTGTGGACACTAAGCTCAATAACAAGCCATCCAAGGACTGGTTACAAGAAGAAAGAAATAGATGTGAAAAGCACATTTGCTGCTGGAGAAGCTAATATCCTGTGAGCGCCCGGCTGAACACGAGTGGAGCTGCGCGGCCGGCGGGAAGGAGGGCAGGAACAGATAGCTCCTCTGCCCAAATGATACAGATACAAATGTAGGTGTCGTTATTGATATCCCCCCGCATCACCGGTATTGGCAGGCGCGGAGGACGAATGTAAACGGGCGGGGCAAAGGTTTTTTAGTGAATTCGGATTGATTTAGCAATTTTACGTTTTAAAAGATGCAATTGATGCCTTTGGGATTACTGGAAAATAATATATTTGTTGAATCCGATTTTTCTTTTTTGTGCTCCGCGATCACCCCCTCCCCCAAACACACACACACACACACACAGACGTACACTCACAAACACAAACACACATACACACACATTTCTTTCTTTTTCTTTATCAAATCAAGGTTAAATGCTTGTAATCATAGGCATCCCGTTTTAGCAGTGCTGAGTGGGGTAATTGTTGAGGGACAGCGTTGTTTGCCTGCCTGCTGTACGTGTGGAAGACAAGAGGTCAGGCAAAGACACCGTAATTGGATCTGTAAAAGTCAAATTTCCTGTTTGATGCCAAAGTCCTGACAAGATGACAAAGGATGCTGCGTTTAAAGGATGGAGATGTTTGGCCACAGGGACGGTGTTGTTCTGTGAGAGGAACAGCAGAGGCAAAGCATGCCTCCCTCCTAAAATGCTCACGTAATGTTATACCTAAATCATTGTTTCACACTGTTTACTCACAAGCTCCTCAAATCGAGTTTACAAATCAGTCATCGCAGAATATTTCTTAGATTTTGAGAGAATTCCACTCATTTAGCTGGAAAGAAGGTGAGCCCAGTGTAGAGAATAGATAACTTATTATTATTATAATTTATTTATACATTTTTGGGACAACAAATGATTTACAGTTTACCATAGATCATCTTTCCACATGTGACATGATTTATTCTGTTCAGTATAGTACAGTTCAACAGTTCGGTTTATTCAAGCCTGTGATGCACTTCTCATGAAAGGCTGGAGATGGGATGCTGGCACAACACACTTTCAAAAGAATTCAGTCCATTCAACAAGCTGACAAGGGGACAAGGACAGAACCTTCCGTTACACTATACTGTAGCAGCTGTAAGTTTCAATGAAGTGAACTTAGACAAGCCCCACTTAGAGCATTCTGACCCGTCTCTCATTTTCATAGTTGAACTTGGTAGATTGATGACTAGGATGTTTTCACAGAATGCCTCAATAAATAAATTGTACTTGTGATCGAGTGTTGTGTTAGTAAAGCCAAGATAACATACTGTATGCTGTGTCCACGTGCATGTAAACACACACACACAGTGACACACGCACACACACACAAACACACACACACACACACACACACACACACACACACACACACACACACACACACACGTACACACACGTACACACACGTACACACACACACACACACACACACACACACACACACACACACACACACACACACACACACACACACACACACACACACACACAGAGAGACAGACACACAGATAGACACACACACAACATTTTGAGTGTGTTGTTTGCTCCGTTGCATGTATTCAGCTGGAAGTAAACATACAGTATACAGACACACACACGCACACACACACATGCTGTTTGCTCCTTTGTAGGTAAGCCCACATCTCAACAGTCAAGTCAAGTCAAGTCAAGTCAAGAGTTTTAATTGTC
>NC_140184.1:68246911-68266911 GCF_963971535.1 Notolepis coatsorum | reverse complement strand
TGGTGGATCAGGGCCAGACAGACAAGCACACACAGACACACACCATCTTCTGAAATCATTCTGGGGGCCGGGGCTCCCAAGCAGCTTATGCAGCTAAGGCCTGGTAATTAAATTATAATTTAACCTGCTGAGTGCAGAGCGGCTGGGCCGGGGCAGGCTGGGGGTGGGAGAGGCTGGGGGTGGGAGAGGCTGGGGGTGGGAGAGCGCTGACAGGATTTACACTTAATGAAATAATAAAGCAACACCAGCAAGCTATCCGGCTGGCAGGAGACAGACCTCCTCTCTGTTTATCCACTGCTCAGACCTGCCTAGTATCTTTTTTTTTATTGTTTCTGTCTGTCTGTCTGTCTGTCTGTCTGTCTGTCTGTCTGTCTGTCTGTCTGTCTGTCTGTCTGTCTGTCTGTCTGTCTGTCTGTCTGTCTGTCTGTCTGTCTGTCTGTCTGTCTGTCTCTCTCTCTCTCTCTCTCTCTCTCTCTCTCTCTCTCTCTCTCTCTCTCTCTCTCTCTCTCTCTCTCTCTCTCTCTCTCTCTCTCTCTCTCTCTCTCTCTCTCTCTCTCTCTCTCTCTCTCTCTCTCTCTCTCTCTTTGCTTTCCCTTATGGCCGAAACAAGTGGAGTATAGCCTCACCTCTGACCTTTTATGTTTGTTTCATGAAATAAATGTATTTGATTCTAAAGGTAGAATCTGTAATGCCCTCAACTAGCGACCTCTAGGCAAAAGAGCCCCACTTGGTATAGCACTTTTTGTTTACATTTAGGATAAAAGCACTATATAAAAGCACCATTTACCATTTAATGTACATTCTCAAATAGTGGCCGGGGCCTTTATTTACCTCAACTGAAGAGAGAACCAGGCCTTTATTTGAGACAGACTATTATTAGAGACAGGTCTAGGGCAGGTCCTAATGTATCCCTTTTTAGTAGTATATCTTATAATATATTAGTAGTGTAATGTCTCAGAGTCATTTCTAATCTATCCTATAAGGATTTACGGATATACCTTCTACTGAGAGATACTTTAAGGGTACTGAGCAGTATGTAGCGCTACTTGTTTGATACAAACGTCCTGAATAACAAAGTTGCACACTATCACTTTTTAACCCTCTAAGCCTACAAAGTTTCGCTTGGAAATAGTGTTATATGTTTGCCAATTCTGAGCTTACTTGAGTCAGTATCTTTTTTATTTGTATTAACATTTAATGAACCTGTTAAGCTGTAGCCCTATTTTCAGAAATGTCACCAAAAGGTACATGCCCAAGTAAATGGATGATTGCTCCACTTCTAAGATAAGATAAGATAAGATATTCCTTTATTGATCCCCTTGGGGAAATTCAGGCATCATAGCAGCATGGGGGGGAGGGGGGGAGGGGTACAGGTAGTAAAACAACACAGTATACAGGTAGTAAAAGACAACACAGGCAGTGTAAACAATTTGATCAATATGGTCAATATAATTTACTATCTGACTAGCTGAGGAATATTCACATTATTCACAGTGTCACATGAGGTGCAGTATGCAAGAGGTAGTGTTATAATTTACTATCTACTGAGTATACATTAATCAAAGTACCAGGGTAGTCTACTTTGTCCCCCTTGGGTTCCTATAAGTCCCAGGTCAATGTCTGGTAGCAGTCGCTGTCGCTGCCCCCTGTTGTGGGGCCTGGAGGCTGCTAGTCGCTGCCCACTGTTGTGGAGCCTGATGGCCGCTGGTATGAAGGACTGTCCGAGGCGGTTAGTTGAGTGTCAGGGGGGGATGAGTCTGTGGCTGAACGAGCTTCTCATCTTGACTAGCTCGTCGTAGAGGGGGTGGTAGGGGTTCTCCATGATGGCATCCAGCTTCCTTATCATCCCCCTCTCTACCATCACCTCAAGTCTAGGTAGCTCGACTCCCACCACGGAGCTAGCCTTCCTCACCAGCTTGTTGAGCTTGTTGGTGTCCCTTGAGTTGATGTAGCCTCCCCAGCATGCCACAGCATAGAAGAGGATGCTGGCCACAACAGACTGGTAAAAGGACTGCAGCAGTTTGTTGCACACATTGAAGGACCTGAGTCTCCTCAGGAAGAACAGCCTGCTCTGTCCCTTCCTGTAGAGGGCCTCTGTGTTGTCCGACCAGTCCAGTTTATTGTTCAGGTGTACCCCAAGGAACTTGTATGAGTCCACCATCTCCACATCCACCCCTCGGATGGAGATGGGAATCGGGGGGGGCCTCTTCTTGCCCCTCCGGAAGTCCACCACCAGCTCCTTGGTCTTACTGGTGTTGAGTTGGAGGTGGTTGCTGTCGCTCCACCCCACGAAGCTCTCCACCAGGGCTCTGTACTCCTCCTCATCATCGTCGGTGATGTAGCTTACGATGGAGGAGTCGTCTGAGAACTTCTGCAGGTGGCACCCGCTGGAGTTGCGGCAGAAGTCTGAGGTGTAGAGGGTGAAGAGGAAGGGTGACAGCACAGTTCCCTGGGGGGCGCCGGTGTTGCTCACCAGTACGTCAGACTGACTGTCCTTTAGTCTGACGTACTGTGGCCTCTCAGTGAGGTAGTCCTTGATCCAGGCCACCAAGCCGTGCTCCAGCTGCATCGCAGAGAGCTTCTCCGCTAGCAGTGACGGCTGGATGGTGTTGAAGGCGCTGGAGAAATCAAAGAACATAATCCTCACTGAGCTGCGCGGCTTCTCCAGGTGCGTGTACGCTCTGTGGAGCATGTAGATGATGGCATCCTCCACCCCGATGTTTGCCTGGTATGCAAACTGCAGGGGGTCGAGGGAGTCACGCACCAGGGGCTTGAGGTGTTGCAGGACCAGTCTCTCAAACGTCTTCATGACGTGTGACGTCAGAGCGACTGGCCTGTAGTCGTTGGGGGTGCTGGGACGTCCCTTCTTGGGCACCGGGACAATGCAGGAGGTCTTCCAGAGCTGGGGCACCCTCTCCAGCCTCAGGGAGAGGTTGAAAAGATGCTGGAGCGGTGCTGCCAGCTGCTCTGCACATACCTTGAGCACCCTGGGATTGGTGTTGTCCGGTCCTCTGGCCTTGTTTACATTAATTTAATGTTAATGTTAATTAGGATGTTCTTGGTATCTAGGGACATCTAGGGACCTGGGGGTATGTATTCCCAGTGTCAGAAATATTGTGTCTGTTATTAAGCTTGAGTAAATTGTGATGAAACAAAAGGAGAATATAAATTATGATTTTTTTTGCATTTCTGCCGGTGAATAACACCATGTTACAATTGTGCAACCACGAGCTCGCTCACTGAGCTCATTCACCACCTTCTTGCGATCAAGTGTACAGAAAATCTAAGCAAATGAATAAAGGGAAGATGATTAAACAGAAGGATTTGTAGATACAGTAATAAATTATAATCCATTTGAATCATAAATTAATATTTGACGTTGAACTTGACCTTGACCTTATTATGGCCAAATCATACATCTATGGATAGGGACAAATCTCCTCTTTCCAGTGGCAGTGTTAAATCTGGATTTAGTCATTTCCTCACGGTTTTATGATAAAAGAGAGATACAATTAGCATGTTTTCGATTCTTGGCTTCATTTGAAAAAGTAACACAACATTAATTAATATGGTCTGCATTGATTGATTTATGATTAAAAACAGCAGGGTCCCCCAATTGGGGAACCTACACCTTCTTTTTGGTGCAGTGTAAAATCACCATCATACATTACCTTTGCGTGAGCATACAATATTCGACATAAAAGAAAAACACCCAGTGAAAAAACCTTGTGTTTTGTTGAATAACATCATAGTTTACCAGGGAATTAATGTTTTTTAGAAAGTTATATTTAGGTGTTTTGAACCTCCATGTGAAATGTGGTGCAAATACACCTTTTCCTCGGTGTGACATGGCATTGGATATTGTTCTGGTAGTTTTTTATCAGACAATGTGAAAATACATACATTTTGGTGTTGCCTTCATATTTGGACCAGTATCTCCCTGCAATTTTTTTTTATATCTGCTGGGCCAATCTGACACTAGAGCTGAGCTTTGGTGTATCATATACATAATGTGGACCAATATTATAGCAGAGACAAAGAAGTGGAACAATGTTTCCTAAACCAAGGCTGATAGGCAGTGTAGCCTAGTGTCGGTGGCTGAGAGCGCACTCTAGTCATGCTACCCTACGATAAAACATATTTTTTTAAAGTCCCAATTAAATACAGAGTCCATTTTATTGGCTGGGTATGGCTACATGTTTTGAGAAATAAAGGCCAGTCCCTAGCTAGTGTAACAAGGTTGAAACCTTGCAATGGTAGCCCAATGGCCCTAATGGTGTAAACTCACTCCTGAGTTAAATACCCTCCACTTCACCACCTGAATAGGATGCTTTTCAGGTGGTGGAATGGATAAGGCTAGGGCCGTTTCTAGCTTTTTGGGGGCCCTATGAGAAATGTTGTTTGGGGGCCCCTATTTGGAGACAATAGTGAAAAACCAGTTAATTTCTACATACTTTCGTTCATGCGCTATTCCACGCTAAACATCGCCCCATTTCAAAATAATGTAGTCACGTTTTCTAGATTGTGAGATATGACGTGCTATGCATATGCGCAAATCGTTTGGGTTGCTCGCCTAAAACCTATATTATTTCCAAATCAAAGGTATATACCATATTAGATGTGTCTTCACAAAGTCATCAAGGGGGGGGGGGTCGTTTTACGAAGCTGCAATCGTTACCAAAAGCATGTTTTAGGTTCGGTAAAATACGATGCTGTGATCAATACAAAAGCATGTTTTAGGTACGGTAAAATAGACCTAAAATAGACCTTACCTTTCTCAGAAGGTACTCCAAAATGAATAATCCCAGTAGTTTCATTGCGATCGCCATTACTGGTGTGCATTGGGCCTGGCTAGAATACGGAAAACAATAGGTTTCAGGCGAGCAAATCAGCGACAGATGGCTGTGTGCTGCTCACTTTGAGGGGGAGGGGATTCCTGCAGCCCGAGGCACTGAGGCACTGAAAGACAACTGAGAGACCCAGTTAAAAAGGTAGGTGATACTGCCACCTGTTGGGATTCGATCGTCATTGCAATTATAACATAGGCAGCGGTGCCAGGGATACACAGGCAGGTCCGCGCGAGTGTTTAGAATGGTAAAATCGAAAAAAAGAAAAAAGGATCTAAAAACGAGATATCTCGTGTTTTTGCGCTCAGCGGTCGGATTTGAAACACGAGAAATCTCGTGTTTGGCGCAGAATGAGTTAAGAGGAAAAGAGGCTAGATCCGTGAAAAAAAAGGTATATCTTTTTTTCTCACAAATTTAAATCAAACATCTCAAGTTGACCGTAGCAATGACATACAATTATAATAAATAGGAAACACTGGGGCTCCCCTACATCAAGAAACTCCTGAAAAATTACAGGATTTACTGAATCTCGATTATAACATCTCCCAAATGCAAATAAATGAGAGATACTTACAATATTGAAATTTAAATTGAACTATTAAAGATAAAGTTTCAAATAAAGTTTGAAAATGCATCTACATTTTTGTCAGTAAGCTACTTATGTATTTCTTTTTATATATAAAGAAACGCCCACTTGCGGTCATAAGCAGTATTCCTATCAATTAAGTTTTTTAAGCTGATGATTTGTTACATCCCTACACGATATATATACAGTGTATTGAGTGAATACAAAAATACATATTAAAAAAAAATTATAATTTAAATGTAAAAGATTATTGGTGGCTTCGCAACTGCATAGTCCGCATATGGCAAGAAACGGGCCTGGATAAGGCTGTGGTATCTAACATACATGGTCACATGGTGCTGGTGAGTGGAGGTTCGCAACTCAAGGCTGTCGAAGGACAGGTGCAGAGCTCAAAGTACCTGCTGGTATATACTGTAGTGACCACTGTTAAGAATATCTTTTGTGAGTGAAAATAAAGAATTTTCGCAAGATCTTTGACAGATGATTGAAGCAAATAAAAGCTTTAAAATAAAAGTTTTATGGTAAGCAGTTAGTCTATTTTCGTCTAACAAGTCTAACAAGTTAGACACTGAGTTACCGTGTAGTTGTTGCCTTGATTTAGGCCCTCTTCTTCTTCAAGTTTCAAGTTTCAAGTTTCTTTAATAGTTGTCATACAGAACTACAGAATACTTTTATACAAAATGCTTCTTTCTGTTACGCTCCAGAGACTGTGCTAGACAAAAGATAAGTATTGTTGTGAAGGGCCAGATTAAAGCTGAGAATCTACGTTTTATTGTTTTATATAACTTGTATATTATTTATATATATAAGCTATATCCCTTTAAGCCTGCGTTTGAATCCTAGTAATATTCACTTTCCTCATTGGATAATGCCCTTGACGTTCTCGGCGCCAGGCAACGCGCCCCTGAAGTCAGGTTCAAAGGCGAGTCTGGGCATGTTGGAACATGCCTGGTGCCGGCGCATTGATTCGAGACGAGAGCTGAGGCTTGGCACTAGAAAGCCACTTAAGTATATATATCGTGGAAGGCGCAGCAGCAGTAGTGTGATTCTAATGTAGTGTGAAGCAGTTCGTCTAAACAGAGTGTTGTGAACCTAAAGTGAATAAGTAAAAGTGTCAGAGCTAATGCAGTAACGTCAAGTTCGACTTAGCTTAATGTGAAGTAAAGAGTCGTTATTTAGTGTGAATCGTGTTACAGCAGTTCGTTCGTGTGTAGCATCACCCAGCAGTTCGTTAGTTTGGTAACTAGTGAAACCTTAGCAAGTGTGCGTGGACTTAGTAATTAGTGCCAGCACACAAGGAGGGCCTAGTCGTGGAACTACTGGACATGTGCATATTGGAACCTACGGCGACGATTGCAGAACCAGTATTGGTTGGATTATAGTGATTGTGGAACGTACTACCTTGGAGAAGAGCCTCGTTAATACCCACTGTCGTTTGGATTTAACCACCTTGAAGATCTTACCTCGGGCTAGCTTCGGGACCGAAGCTAGCTGGCTATCGTCATTGCTATCGAGCAATTGGATTACAGCTATTGCTTTGCTGCTGAGCATTTGGATTACAAGGACTGGATCTATACGAGAACCCCCTTTCTTCAAGTGAACAGACTGAGTATCCGAACATTCTTCCTTCCTCCAGAGCTTACATCTCTGGGAGGACACCCCCTGTCTCCAGCGGTACCATCGTTTGCCCCCTATAGTGCCATCCCACGCCAGGCGGCGTTTAGTCTAGTATCCAACTGACTTTGCTACTGACTGACTTTATTCATATTCTTCGCCATACAAGCGCAACCCTTAATTCCCATTCTGTACAATTACTGCATAATAATAAATACTATAAATGATATTTCTTTGTCACCGTGCCGTATTATTCTGAGTGTCTGCCATATTATAACTGTACTGTCTGGCAAGTAATAATAATAATAATTAGCAGTGGTTTAATCTATCACAATCTTTAATACAGTCAGGGTTTTGTAACCCCTCAGTTACAAGTATGAAATAAAATAGTATAGCATGTAAAAATAGAAGTAAAAAATAGAAGTCACATACGTAGACACAGTGTTCAGTATATACATATGTACAATGTTCGATGCAGAATAGAAGTAACTGAGTTACCATACAATATACAATATACTATGTGTTACAAAGGGTCAGATTAAACCGAATATATATATTTATTGCCTGAGATCCCATGTATAATATTTGTATATCGTTTGATATCCCTTGTATATTCTTTGTACATATACACGGAATATCCCTTTACCTGGTACAGGACAGACCATAATATTCGTTCTCCTATTGGAAGCGATCCCCTAGGCGCCAGTGACTTACCTCCTAGAGCTGACTTGAAAGCTACCGACATGACTTGTCTTAACATGCCCGCTTCTGCCCATGAATACGGCTACCGAAAGCAGAGCGGCACTATTTGTCCACCGTACGTATAAATATGACCAGCGAATACAGAACTTCCTTTCCAGTTCGCCTTCAGTTCAGTCTGGTTCAGTTACCAAGTAAAGCCTTACCCACTACGCAACGTGCGGTACAGCAGGGCTCGTATTGCCTCAAATAGAGTCTCGTGTTATCCTAGTACGTTTGTTTAACGTATCGTTCGCTACTTACTAGTAAAAGCCTTCATTACGAGTCAAAGACCACGTGAAGTGAGTAATTGTGCGTCTACATAGAGCACTTATTGCCGCGTGCTAATAGTATAGTAACGTCAAGTTCAACTGTGCACTACCGCGCACCGGAGGATACCTACACCGGACCAGCAGAGCCACTTTCCGGCAAGGATTATTATTCTTCATTCTTCACCAAGCTGCTGGAGCAGAGAACCGCCTACCCCGCTGCTACTGTGGGATCTACACATGTTCGTGAGACCATCACTCGAGCCCGTCTCTGTCGTACCAGAGGCTCCACGGCTTTCACCTACGCTGCGCGCACCCTGGGACCAGGCTGCCTTTCCCCGCTGCTCCAGGGAGTAAGATCGCCTCCGTGGACCCTTGACTTTCATAGAGCATTGCCTCCCCCTGCTGGCTTACAACCGGTAGTACCCCCCCCTTCCCAGAGTACCAGATCTAATTCCTAACATTCCATATTGATTTGCTTACGCACATTCTTTGCCTTATAAGCGCAATCTAAGCAAAGTATATTATGTAATCTACTATTCTTATCTGTAATAAATATTCTAAACGAGTATTTGTGTGGAAACCGTTTCATTGTGGAAGTGTTGTCATCTAATATACTTGTGTACAGTAAGGCCAGTAATGTACATACACGGTAGTAGTTTAATGATACTAATACTTGATTAATACAGTCAGGGAATTGTACCCCTCAGTTACACTATGCAATATACTAATATACAATATACTATATAGTGCAAAGCAGAAATGGGATGAGGTACAATTTAGGTACAATTTACAGTAAGGTGTACTGAGTTCTGTATCGTTAGTGGCTTAGCTTGGCATCGCCTTCTGCACTATCTCGCGTACGTGCACGCGTACTGAATAAACCACAAATGTACCTCTAATACCAGTATTAGTCTGACCACACCCCTCATCAGCTTACCTTCATAAGCAGGTGTGTGGTCACCTGCTCTCCTCCTTCTCGCTTTCACCACAAGGAAGAGGTGCCTCGGTAGATCCCCACACTTGACACCATGATGGAAGAAATTGGATTAGGAACAGCTTGGGAAACAAGGATACGTTGACATCATATCTTTATTTTCTCTCTCACTATTTTCGAGAAAATACGGCGATATTGTCTTCGTACTGGAGTGTCTAGAAGATGATGATCATTCTACAAACCCTCCACCGGTTTTCGTATTGGGAGCACGCCGCTGCATGCTTCTCAACTGCAGTTCCTTGCTGTGTTTGTTGGGGTGAAACCTGTCAGGCCACAGCTGAACTGTCGGACATGCCGCTGTTGTGAGGAGCGGTGCGTTCCAGGTTGGGTGAGTAGTGTTTGCTGGCGGGCTCCACTTGTCTGTTAGTGCTATGGGGGCTACTAGACAAAGTTTATGGAAACCGGCCCCAGGCTAGGGTCCTTTGTTTAGCCGTCTAGGCGACAGAAGGCCTTGGTCTGGCGACCATTATAGTTTTAACTAGTGGGCCGCGACCATTGACACTGGTGATCCCTGTGTGTTCTGGACGAGTGGATTCTCTCTGTCACCGTGTTAAGACCCCATCTTTCATATCCAAATGAGAGTATTCCTTCACGAGGGGATATGTGCATGTAATGTGCGATAGCGGCAGATTCATGTTCAAAGTCAGCTATACAGGCCAGTTGGTACTGTGCTGATTCCGCCGGACGTGTTAATGTCACCGTTGTGAAGCGGTGTTGACGTCTTGTTTTCTCTTTTCTCTTAAAAAGTGAGGAGGGTTCAGAACGGCGGCCTGTCTGGGTGAGTGTTATGTCATTGTTTACATGTTCATAGCTTACGGTTAGCCGGTCGGTGGCCTGGCGCGGGGTAGCTTAGGCTTCTCGCGCGCCGCCGGGAGCTCGCTCCTGATCGCGTGCGTCGTAGATCGGCGTCTCGCGAGCGGAAGCGATAGCACCCGAACGGTTGGAGCAGCCGTTAGCTTGATGCTATTCTGTTGAACGTGCTTTGATTTTTAACATGTTTTACACTCTTGACCACGACGTCATCTTTGACAGGGGATGTTCGTCAACCCTGCCTGAGCCTAGACGGGGATTGCGTCAACAAAGAGGGCTGTGTTCTACGGTGGCTTATGACTGCACTTCGCTGATCTGCGTTCCGGGCAGGTACGGGGTTGGCCAGACCCTCATAACACGTCTTCTGGTTTTACCTTGCTAAATGTATTGTGAATGACGGTGTTTTTTCCCAAAACGTGTGTTGTTGCAATGCATTTGAGATACGTTGCGGGTTGTGTGTGAGCTGTTTTTGTCACTGGCAGTAGCTTCTCTGTGCAGGTCGTGATGTATTGATCTGGTTGTTGTGTGAGAAACATCATGGTGTTTATGTGTACCGTGTACTCACTACTAAGGCAACTAACCTATGAAGCTATGCTTGGTGACGAGTGAGTAAAAGAATGTTCTTTCTCAGACTGTAATGACAATGGACAGTGAGTTCACACATTAACAGGTTTTCCTGTTTTAACTGGCCGTATTGAGGGTAAAATAGGAGGATTGTGTTTTTCCCCCCCCGGTTCCCTGGGGACTTTATCACCTCCTATCAGACATGTTGTGCATTAATTGTGTCTTTTGTGTGGTAGGGATACGATGTAACTCTCAGCTTGATTGCTGAGGTTGTGCTAAATCTGCTGGAGAAACTTATTTCCTAAAGGGAAATTGGTTTGGTTGCTGTCATGTGTGCTTAGCAAGGCCTGTGGTCGATACTAATCAAGAATGATGTATTCTCTCATTGTGATGATGATGGGTTGTGTGTGTCATGTGACCTACAACTGGGTTGTACTGACCACAGAAGCACATGTGTATGTTGGACCGGGGTTCTTAGAGCCCTCTCTATTCTGTGTTTTTCCTTAGTAAAAATCAGATAGCAGGTTAGCTCGTGCGCTGTGTGGAGCTGTGAAACGCTTCATAGGGTTGACTATGACTGTGTCATATTCTCTTTTTGTCGTTACGTCGTATCATGGGTGTGGGGTCGTAAAGGGGTGAACTGGTAACCTTTCCTCTCCCCGTTGTTCTGTCGGTCAGGGGTACACCCCCTGTCCTTCAAGGTTCCCGTCACGTGGCGGTTCGGCACGTTACGGGGGGGGGGGGGGGGGGGGGGGGAGGGAGTTCCTGGTCCCACGGCCTGGTATATTGGGCGTGTGCACCGCAGGAATTCCCCCGCCATAGAGTACGTCACCGTGCGCGTCTCTGTTGGTAGGACTTCCGTGTGCTGTTCAGGTCCATGTGATGGATCTGTTTTCAGGGGGGGTGGTCAGGGCTCCTCCTCACCAAGCGCCTACTCAGGCCTTCTGTGAGTTCGGACTCCTTCTTCCATGTGATCCATGTGAGGAAGCCTCCATCAGAGTACAGAGCCTTCCTCCTCAGATTGTCAAAGTGAGTGGACCCTCTAGAAGGGTCCTTTTCTATTGTATGTATATTCGATTCAATTCGTTTATTGAGTGTGTATGGGTTCGGTGCCTCTTCCCCGGAGGCCCTAAAACCAGTTTTTTACATGGCTCAAGGTGCAATATATTCTTTTCAATCTGTACAGCTCGCGTGGGAAGTCTCTCTGGGGATCCCCGTCTCTTTCCTATGGGAGGGTGGTGGGATGTAAAAATGTGAACATTTTTTACCCCGGCTGTGTAGACTGGGATACATACTGTTGATGCTTCCTTCTTTCTATTCCAGAAGTGTTGGAGTTAGGGAGTGTCACACCCCTCTTGTCGTTCCCCTGGGCGCCTTGGGGATTCAATGGCAGGTCTAAATAGCCTGTTCATTGATGGGGGTGTGTCCCGACGCACGTATAGTGCTAGCTCGCTGTAAACAGGCGATTGACTGGCACGCCTTAGTTGCTTGTGGTTGAAACAGCGTTTTTATAAAGCAACTGAGATGGGGGTTTTTCCTCTTCCGGCGACCACATCCCATGACCTGGGTGGGTTGTCGACGGATCCTCGTTCATGTCTGGGGGATGATGACGGGATGGATCTGAACATATGTAGTGGGGTCTCACGCCCTTGGGGTGGGCCACCAGGCGCGGTTCGTCCCGACGTCTGGGTGGCGCCTTCTTTTCATGTTAAGATCAACACGCATATCTGCCCTTTTCCTGGGGCATGTCGGCGTGGTTAGGGCACGGGACTGGTTCTGGTCACGCTGGTCCAGATCAGTTGAACCCGTTGTCCGCCGGGGATGCAGATCTGCTGTTCTGGTACCCTGAGGGACTTGGGCTTTTTTCAGGGGGAAAAATGCCAGGTCGGTCTGGGTGTCACAGGGTTAAGCGCTATGGAGACCCTGGTTGGGTATGTTTTTACTCAGCACTGTCGTCATGGCTTACAGCCATGCCATTCTGTACGCGCTCGATCTCGTCGGATCTCGGCCGCTACACAGGTTGGTCCTGGTTAGTACTTGGTTGGGAGACCGCCGGGGAATACCAGGTACGGTGTGCTTAGGGGCTGGTTCTCCATTGTTTTTCGCTCCTCTCTCACGCATGGCGAAGAGGGGCCTGTGGGGGTGGTTTTTTGACCTCCTCTGGTGACCCTGTGCTTCCCGTACCGCCAGGCCCGGTCCGAAGTGATGTTTGCGACCCGTAGGCCTGGGTTAACCCTTTTTGGAAACTGAAACACTTGTACTGCGGTATAGCCGGTGTATACCCGCAGGTGTGTTTTGGAGTTTTTTCTTGAGGGGTTATAGGAACAACCACCGCATTGGGTAACACCGAGGTGGTTGATTCCCTGGTGTGTTGGAGCAGTGTCGACTCCCGGGTTCACCGGTTGAGGGTGCCCCTGCACGTTCATGACGTCTGCCAATCGTGTCAGCCTTCTCTGCCTCGACCCCTCTGGGTGGGGGTTGTTAAATGGAGGCTTGGTCATGCAACACCGCCAGCTTACGCTCCTTCCGCCGGGGCGGCTGTGTTCAGCTGTCCCCTCTGGCGCCTGTCTCGTCCGCAGTCTCCAGGCTAGGGTTAACAGCCTGTTGCCTGGTTTTTCCCCGGTGCGCTGCCTGCTTCCGTTGGTTAACCTTTTTTGTGTGCTTACGGCCATGCTGACTGCCTATTCTGCGGGGTCAGTGTGCCAGGCGGTGTACTATTGGGGGGACGGGGCCCGCTCGGCTTACTGGCCTGGTTGGTTCCGCCTGGGAATACCAGGTGCAGTAACTGAGGGGCCTTTGTCCGAATACGCTGGCGATGTGGGGGGCGGGGCACTACGTGCCCACCTGGTGGGGTCTTGATGCTGGCATCATGGACTTCTCCGGGCCCCCATTCCAGGGAGTCCAGTCCTTTTGGTGGGTCTGGGTCTTCCTTCGTGCTCCGCTGCTGCGGCCTTGCCACGGGGTTGGGTTTGCCCTTGACCCCGTGATTCTGGGGGCAGTAACGAGGTTGTTCCTCCGTTCGTTCCCGGGTGGCATGCGGGTTGTGCGTGTGTGTAGTCGTGGGTCAAGCCACGGTCTGCTCACCCTGTGCGTTGAGTTGCTTGAGTGCCTCTTCGCACGGTCGGGTCCGTCGCCCTCCCGTGACGTCCCTAATAGGGGGGCTACCCTCCATTAGGGGGGGTCGGGGGGGCTCGGCCCTCCCTGTTCTGATGGTTTTGGGGGGCTGTCAGCGGGGTGTATTTGTCAGCCAAGTGGCTCCGCTTGGCCTCCCTTGTGCAGAAGGCGATGCCAAGCTAAGCCACTAACGATACAGAACGTTAGGTTATGACTATAACCAAGTTCTGTTAGTTAGGGGCGATGCTTGGCATCGGACGCCGCTGCAGCCCTTGTCCTCACCTTGTGGTGAAAGCTTGGGAAGGAGGAGAGCAGGTGACCACACACCTGCTTATGAAGGTAAGCTGATGAGGGGTGTGGTCAGACTAATACTGGTATTAGAGGTACATTTGTGGTTTATTCAGTACGCGTGCACGTACGCGAGATAGTGCAGAAGGCGATGCCAAGCATCGCCCCTAACTAACAGAACTTGGTTATAGTCATAACCTAACGGTATGGGTTGTAGTGCAAATCCTTTACCAATAAATATAAAGTGTGTTTATGTGTTCTAAAGTGTGGAGAGTGGATGCTGCAGTGTGTTGTTTGTTTAAAGTGAGTGTGTGCGTGTGGATGTGTGTGTTTGATGGTTGTTGCATAGTGTTATTGTTCGTTGAGCAACCTGATGGCCTGGGGATAGAAGCTTCTTCGGAGTCTTTCTGTGCTTGCCATGAGACTCCGGTATCGCTTGCCTGACCGCAGCAGTTCAAAGAGGCAGTTATTTGGGTGGCTGGAGTCCTTGATAATTCTCTTAGCCTTACCCCTGTACCGCTTGTTGTAAATGTTCTGGAGGGTGGGAAGCCCCCCTCCAATTGTGCGTTCGGCTGAACGTGCCACTCTCTGTAGTCTGCTACGGTCTTGTGCGGTGCTATTCCCAAACCAGGAGGTGATATTGCCAGTCAGGATGCTCTCTATTGTACATGAGTAGAAGTTCTTAAGGATCTTCTGACTGACTTGGAACTTCCTTAGGCGCCTGAGGAAGTAGAGGCGTTGTCGTGCCTTCTTCATAACACTGTCAATGTGTGTGGTCCATGTCAAGTCCTCGGATATGTGGGCTCTGAGGTACTTAAAACTGTTCACTCTCTCAACCGGTGCCCTGTCGATGCTGAGGGGGCTGTAGTCCCTGACCCCCGACGTCCTGAAGTCCACAATCATCTCCTTTGTTTTGCTGACGTTCAGGGAGAGGCAGTTCTCTTGGCACCATCCCGCCAGGACCTTGACCTCCTCCACATAGGCCCGCTCATCGTTTGCAGAGATCAGGCCCACCACTACTGTGTCGTCAGCAAATTTTATGATTGTCTTATTGTTCCGCTGAGCCACACAGTCATGTGTGTACAGGGAGTAGAGGAGGGGACTCAGAACACAGCCCTGGGGGGCCCCTATGTTGAGGGTGATGGATTCCACTATTCCACTATTCTCAAAGTCAACTTCCTGTCTGTTGTTGCTACGCAACTACGGCGTGGGGGGGAAATTCACTCCCGGTACATTGTTTACGCTTCATTTAGTGCAGAAAACGGATCGGAAAGCGACAAATTAAACATAATCAAGGGTAATTTTCTTCAGTCCATCAAAATGCCAAAGAGCTGCTGTGTGACGTTTTGTACAAATAACAAAATCAAAACTCAAGTTTTATATAATACCAGTTGAGGCATCACAGAGGAAAAAGTGGCTGGCGGCTATCAAGAGGGCACACGTAGACGCAGACGGGAGAGTCGATCAAAGCAGACACTGGTCTCCCAAATCAAATCATACATATGTCTGCTCTACCCATTTCATAACAGGTGAGAATAGGGAACAAATATTTATATCGTAAATTAATTATTGGCTGTGAATGAATGAATGAATGAAAACTTTATTTAACAGATTGCAGAATGGGTACAATACAGTACGGCTCAATACATACAATTGTTAAGGGGATGCAGACCTGAGAAAGACGTTAGTCTTGTTTCCATCAGGGTCCCCCATTTTCAATTCATATAGACATTTATGACATACACAACATTCATGACATTTATGGCATAGGGACATACGTATAGGTATTTAGTACTGATACATTTGTGACATAAACGGTATTCAAATATACAGTACTGTTACCCCTAGATCCTGACAGAGTATATACATATGATGGGGAGGGGACTGTACATTTGGAGGGGGTGGGTGGGTGGGAGAGAAATATACATACGGCGGGGAGGGGATATATACATGCGGTGGGGAGGAGACTGTCTATTAGGAGGTGGTGGGGGTTTGGGGCATTTACGGTGGCCAGTTTAGAATTGCAGCCTCCCGTAGGTGCTCTTTAAGAGCGGTTTTGAATGTGGGCAGGGATTCACATTCCTTTACAGCTTTGGGTAGGGCGTTCCACATTGTTGTGGCATAATTGCGAAACGTGTTTAGTCCCTTGTTTGAGCCGAATCTGGGTTTAACATGATTTGTTGAGCTTCCTCTGGTGTAGTGGTTGTGGTATTCACTGACCTTTGGGAAGTATTTTGACATGTACATGGGCACCCCGGTCGTATAGTGTATCTTGTAGACCAGGCCCATTGCAAGTTGCTGTACTCTGTCGTCTACTCTAAGCCATCCTAGGTTGTCAAAGTGGGCAGGGGTGAGGTGGATTCTGGGGTTCAGGTCAAGTAGTAGTCTGACCAGTTTGTTTTGTGATGTTTGTCATTTTGTTTTAAGCGCCTTTGAGGTGCTTTGGTACCATGAGGTGCACGCATAGTCATAGTACCCTTGAATGAGTGCTCCTGCCAGAGTCTTCAGGGTATTCTTGTTTACCAGAGAGGAGATCCGGTACAAGAGGCTGTGAGGCTGTAAACAGCAGATACATGTTAGCTGCTAGCTACTTCACCATATAGTCCATTCTCAGTGTATGTGCACTGGAGGCTTCAATTAGCCTACATGCCTTTTTCATGTTTAGGCTATATGTTACTACTATTTAAAAACGGAGCTCACTTTTGCCCGTACACACCTGTTTGCTGTCCCCTAAACTAAGATGGAGGCGGTCTCGTGACGTCACAGTGTCTTTGAGAATGCTGTCTCTCAGTTTAACGTTATGTAACGTTAGCACCGGAGCTTTGACAATGCTACGTTACTGGCTTATTTTGAGCCACTGTTCTTCTGGGGGGAAACAGTGGTTCTTCTGTGACTCTATCGCCACCCTGTGGTTGTTGACCACCTGAGCCGTTGATTTGAATTGACCACCGGAGCCTGTCATTTCAGTAATTTTTTTACCCCACCTTTATTTGGGAATGGATGTTATTTGCCCAAATAGCCCTGCATCCCGACTAATTAAGACCCGGCTACTATTTGTCAAATTATAACTAGTAACTTATTATACTGTGGATTTATCCAGAACTCTCTTGGCAGAACCTGAGGTGTGGCCAGCGATAACAACCCTATCCCCACTCAACTCCAACCCACACGTCAGACCAAAACAAAAATATTTAAACAAAGTGCAATACCAAGAGGCACACTTTTCCCTATAGGTCGCTGTTTGATGTCACTACAGATTCTACCTTTAAATGACTGAGCTCTTGATACATGGAAGGAATGTGTGACAGCTAAAGATGAGGCTTTATATAGTCCGTTTGTCGGACTATACTCAAATCAACTCGAAATGGATCTAATCAGTGGATCACATATTTTCGTCAAGAAAGCAGAATAAGGCTAACCCTCTCTGCCTCTTGGGACATTTCAATTGGGCTACCAACTTGAAGACGTGGACATTTGGATTATCGAAGCTTTTGGATTGCAATAAGAAGCTTTTGGATCTGTTTACCATTCACAGGACCTACCAAAATGAACTGACTAAGACACTTGGACTAACGCATTCAGTCATTTGGACGGAGTTGTTAAAACTCACTCCACTCAAATCGATAGAGTTATAATTCACTCTACTCAAAATCTAATTTAAATCGACGTGGCTGTAAGAAATGTTGCCAGCCAGTCAAAACAAATTCCGGACGACTCACCAAGGTCGAACCAGAGAGCCGCTGATAAGACTTTGCAGTGAGACTCCCACCCCCCTCCCGCGGATGCTCACGCCAAATATGGCAGCGGAGCTACTGTGGCAGGGGGGAGCCACCAGGATGTTGCTGTCTCGCCCTCCAACCCCCACCCTCCCAGCTAACAGCAAATGCTGTTCTAGAGCCCCTCCCCTACCTGCTGCAACTGTGGTCAGGACATTACCCTCCCTCCCCCCCTCCCAACCCCCACCCCCCCACCCTCCCCTCCGCATAATGGCGCCGCACTGTCGGCTGCCTCTCTGTGTGCGGTGGTGATACGCATACGTTTGTCTCAAGGCTAGTCCTGCATGTATCAACAAATGCGCATGTCGGTGATTTTATGTTTTGTGCCATTATTACTATCTAAAATGTAATAATTGTGGAATATTACTATAATGAGCTGTATGTGTATGAACCAAGCATCCTATGATCTCACACTCTTAGGAGCAAAACGGAAAAAAGGATCTCACTGTAATGTACCTGTACTTTATTCATGACAATAAACTACTATCTACTATCTATATAGTTTGTAAACAGACCAATATCTTGATTTATGATGGATTGTTACGTTTTGAAGAAATATTGTGCTAATAGCAACTCTCACCCTTTTTGGATATGTGCTGACGGTTGTGTTCTTCCGTTTGCATTTGATGGTTGTATCTTGCTATGTGCTGTTATTTTTATACATACTAATTCTCTGTTGATTAATTAGAGCTTGTCCACAGGGAACCTCAACGTGCATGTAATTAAACATTCCACGAGAATTTGCAAAGAGCTGACTTGCAAACATAAACATTGCTAAAAGCCTTAACTCATTTTGAGTTTAATTTAAATTAAACTGCTGTCCGCTCTGTAATTCTATGTAACGTATATACAGTATATATCTTTTTTGTTTTAATTAATATTATTTGATGTTATCATATAGTAAATGGAGGTGGACTAAATAAAGATAATTTCATTTGGATACACTATAAAAGAGTGTAAAAGAGAGTAAAAGAAAGTAAACTAGAGGGAAGATGTGAAGGAATTGACTAATTGATCCCCCTCACTACCACTAAGGACTTTATCGCAGAGTTGTTTACACACACTTGCAACTGTCACCCAGCCTTAACTGTAATTTGCCTGTCATTTTATTCGGTTGTTTGTTTGATTTGTGTCTTGATTATTTCCCTTACCTCTGTGATGTACAGTATGTATCGTCTGTCTCTTTTAATTGTTTTGTAATTTCTTCTGTTACCCTTTGAGAGGCCTTTTGGTCTTCTCACCAGGCCGTCGTTGTAAATAAGAATTTGTTCTTAATTGAAATAAAATAAATTAAAAAAGAGGGGATGGAGAAAATAAAGGAACCCACCATGTATTCTTCCTCACCTTCCCCTCCCCTTCCTCCACATCTCCAGCTTCTAAAATGGATTTCCAACATTACAGGGAAGAACTGTGGAGTTCCAATAGCCCTGCACACCCCCACCGTCCTCAGAACCCCCCCCCCCCCCCATCCATCTTACTATTCACCCCAGCCGCAATCTGCCCCCCACCCCGGCCTCAGCCTCCCCAGCCAGCATGACAGACAGGCCCAGTTAACAGTCCCTGTAAGTGGGCGAAAGAAAGCCAAGCAGAGAGGTAAAATGACTGGACCGCAAATGACAGGTGTAGTTAAAATAGTGAGGCGCAGAGAGGCTTGAGGACAAAGACAGCCGGGGCAGCGCTGTAATAAGCAGGACGAAGGAGCTCAAGCATCGCCTGACTTTCCCCTCGCTCTCCCACTGACACCAGTCCTCAAGCAAACAAAGGGGAAAATAAGAGAAAAGTTCACTCTTTACCTCAGACAGTTGTCCTCTGTTGTTCACTTATTTCGCTCAGGCCCATCTTGCTACTTCGAAATGTCACTTTTCTGTCAATGAAGCGGCGATTATCAACATAATAAGGAGATATTTCCCACATTCAAGACTCAACAATCAACACAGTATGATAGGAGTGCTAAGGGGGGGCATTTTGTTTGGTGTCCCTGTTGACCTTGAGTTTGTGGACACAGGAGGGGTTTGTCCTTCACCAGCTGATCTGCATCTCTTGTTTATTTTCTTTCAGCCATTTTCGCTGCATCCTGTGTTTTTTTAATCTCCACTCCTCTGTCACATCCAGTCTAGCCTCATGTTTACAGTAATCAGGTTTTCTCATTCTCTCCCAGCTGGGCAGGAGTAGGTGGAGGAAGCGGAGGGAGAGAGGAGGGAGAGAAGAGAGAGGGGTAGCTGAGGGAGAGGGTAGAGGAGAGAGAGGAGGGAGAGGAGAGAGAAGAGGGATAGAGGAGGGTAGAGGAGGGAGAGGAGAGAAAGGAGGAGAGAGAAGAGAGGGTAGAGGAGAGGGGTAGAGGAGGGAGGGGAGAGAGAGGATGGAGAGAGGGGAGATGAGGGGAGAGAGGGAGAGATA
>NC_140184.1:68133483-68246711 GCF_963971535.1 Notolepis coatsorum | reverse complement strand
AGATACAATTAGCATGTTTTCGATTCTTGGCTTCATTTGAAAAAGTAACACAACATTAATTAATATGGTCTGCATTGATTGATTTATGATTAAAAACAGCAGGGTCCCCCAATTGGGGGACCCTACAGCTTGGGGAACCTACACCTTCTTTTTGGTGCAGTGTAAAATCACCATCATACATTACCTTTGCGTGAGCATACAATATTCGACATAAAAGAAAAACACCCAGTGAAAAAACCTTGTGTTTTGTTGAATAACATCATAGTTTACCAGGGAATTAATGTTTTTTAGAAAGTTATATTTAGGTGTTTTGAACCTCCATGTGAAATGTGGTGCAAATACACCTTTTCCTCGGTGTGACATGGCATTGGATATTGTTCTGGTAGTTTTTTATCAGACAATGTGAAAATACATACATTTTGGTGTTGCCTTCATATTTGGACCAGTATCTCCCTGCAATTTTTTTTTATATCTGCTGGGCCAATCTGACACTAGAGCTGAGCTTTGGTGTATCATATACATAATGTGGAACAATATTATAGCAGAGACAAAGAAGTGGAACAATGTTTCCTAAACCAAGGCTGATAGGCAGTGTAGCCTAGTGTCGGTGGCTGAGAGCGCACTCTAGTCATGCTACCCTACGATAAAACATATTTTTTTAAAGTCCCAATTAAATACAGAGTCCATTTTATTGGCTGGGTATGGCTACATGTTTTGAGAAATAAAGGCCAGTCCCTAGCTAGTGTAACAAGGTTGAAACCTTGCAATGGTAGCCCAATGGCCCTAATGGTGTAAACTCACTCCTGAGTTAAATACCCTCCACTTCACCACCTGAATAGGATGCTTTTCAGGTGGTGGAATGGATAAGGCTAGGGCCGTTTCTAGCTTTTTGGGGGCCCTATGAGAAATGTTGTTTGGGGGCCCCTATTTGGAGACAATAGTGAAAAACCAGTTAATTTCTACATACTTTCGTTCATGCGCTATTCCACGCTAAACATCGCCCCATTTCAAAATAATGTAGTCACGTTTTCTAGATTGTGAGATATGACATGCTATGCATATGCGCAAATCGTTTGGGTTGCTCGCCTAAAACCTATATTATTTCCAAATCAAAGGTATATACCATATTAGATGTGTCTTCACAAAGTCATCAAGGGGGGGGGGGGGGGGTCGTTTTACGAAGCTGCAATCGTTACCAAAAGCATGTTTTAGGTTCGGTAAAATACGATGCTGTGATCAATACAAAAGCATGTTTTAGGTACGGTAAAATAGACCTAAAATAGACCTTACCTTTCTCAGAAGGTACTCCAAAATGAATAATCCCAGTAGTTTCATTGCAATCGCCATTACTGGTGTGCATTGGGCCTGGCTAGAATACGGAAAACAATAGGTTTCAGGCGAGCAAATCAGCGACAGATGGCTGTGTGCTGCTCACTTTGAGGGGGAGGGGATTCCTGCAGCCCGAGGCACTGAGGCACTGAAAGACAACTGAGAGACCCAGTTAAAAAGGTAGGTGATACTGCCACCTGTCGGGATTCGATCGTCATTGCAATTATAACATAGGCAGCGGTGCCAGGGATACACAGGCAGGTCCGTGCGAGTGTTTAGAATGGGAAAATCGAAAAAAAGAAAAAAGGATCTAAAAACGAGATATCTCGTGTTTTTGCGCTCAGCGGTCGGATTTGAAACACGAGAAATCTCGTGTTTGGCGCAGAATGAGTTAAGAGGAAAAGAGGCTAGATCCGTGAAAAAAAAGTTTATCTTTTTTTCTCACAAATTTAAATCAAACATCTCAAGTTGACCGTAGCAATGACATACAATTATAATAAATAGGAAACACTGGGGCTCCCCTACATCAAGAAACTCCTGAAAAATTACAGGATTTACTGAATCTCGATTATAACATCTCCCAAATGCAAATAAATGAGAGATACTTACAATATTGAAATTTAAATTGAACTATTAAAGATAAAGTTTCAAATAAAGTTTGAAAATGCATCTACATTTTTGTCAGTAAGCTACTTATGTATTTCTTTTTATATATAAAGAAACGCCCACTTGCGGTCATAAGCAGTATTCCTATCAATTAAGTTTTTTAAGCTGATGATTTGTTACATCCCTACACGATATATATACAGTGTATTGAGTGAATACAAAAATACATATTAAAAAAAAATTATAATTTAAATGTAAAAGATTATTGGTGGCTTCGCAACTGCATAGTCCGCATATGGCAAGAAACGGGCCTGGATAAGGCTGTGGTATCTAACATACATGGTCACATGGTGCTGGTGAGTGGAGGTTCGCAACTCAAGGCTGTCGAAGGACAGGTGCAGAGCTCAAAGTACCTGCTGGTATATACTGTAGTGACCACTGTTAAGAATATCTTTTGTGAGTGAAAATAAAGAATTTTCGCAAGATCTTTGACAGATGATTGAAGCAAATAAAAGCTTTAAAATAAAAGTTTTATGGTAAGCAGTTAGTCTATTTTCGTCTAACAAGTCTAACAAGTTAGACACTGAGTTACCGTGTAGTTGTTGCCTTGATTTAGGCCCTCTTCTTCTTCAAGTTTCAAGTTTCAAGTTTCTTTAATAGTTGTCATACAGAACTACAGAATACTTTTATACAAAATGCTTCTTTCTGTTACGCTCCAGAGACTGTGCTAGACAAAAGATAAGTATTGTTGTGAAGGGCCAGATTAAAGCTGAGAATCTACGTTTTATTGTTTTATATAACTTGTATATTATTTATATATATAAGCTATATCCCTTTAAGCCTGCGTTTGAATCCTAGTAATATTCACTTTCCTCATTGGATAATGCCCTTGACGTTCTCGGCGCCAGGCAACGCGCCCCTGAAGTCAGGTTCAAAGGCGAGTCTGGGCATGTTGGAACATGCCTGGTGCCGGCGCATTGATTCGAGACGAGAGCTGAGGCTTGGCACTAGAAAGCCACTTAAGTATATATATCGTGGAAGGCGCAGCAGCAGTAGTGTGATTCTAATGTAGTGTGAAGCAGTTCGTCTAAACAGAGTGTTGTGAACCTAAAGTGAATAAGTAAAAGTGTCAGAGCTAATGCAGTAACGTCAAGTTCGACTTAGCTTAATGTGAAGTAAAGAGTCGTTATTTAGTGTGAATCGTGTTACAGCAGTTCGTTCGTGTGTAGCATCACCCAGCAGTTCGTTAGTTTGGTAACTAGTGAAACCTTAGCAAGTGTGCGTGGACTTAGTAATTAGTGCCAGCACACAAGGAGGGCCTAGTCGTGGAACTACTGGACATGTGCATATTGGAACCTACGGCGACGATTGCAGAACCAGTATTGGTTGGATTATAGTGATTGTGGAACGTACTACCTTGGAGAAGAGCCTCGTTAATACCCACTGTCGTTTGGATTTAACCACCTTGAAGATCTTACCTCGGGCTAGCTTCGGGACCGAAGCTAGCTGGCTATCGTCATTGCTATCGAGCAATTGGATTACAGCTATTGCTTTGCTGCTGAGCATTTGGATTACAAGGACTGGATCTATACGAGAACCCCCTTTCTTCAAGTGAACAGACTGAGTATCCGAACATTCTTCCTTCCTCCAGAGCTTACATCTCTGGGAGGACACCCCCTGTCTCCAGCGGTACCATCGTTTGCCCCCTATAGTGCCATCCCACGCCAGGCGGCGTTTAGTCTAGTATCCAACTGACTTTGCTACTGACTGACTTTATTCATATTCTTCGCCATACAAGCGCAACCCTTAATTCCCATTCTGTACAATTACTGCATAATAATAAATACTATAAATGATATTTCTTTGTCACCGTGCCGTATTATTCTGAGTGTCTGCCATATTATAACTGTACTGTCTGGCAAGTAATAATAATAATAATAATTAGCAGTGGTTTAATCTATCACAATCTTTAATACAGTCAGGGTTTTGTAACCCCTCAGTTACAAGTATGAAATAAAATAGTATAGCATGTAAAAATAGAAGTAAAAAATAGAAGTCACGTACGTAGACACAGTGTTCAGTATATACATATGTACAATGTTCGATGCAGAATAGAAGTAACTGAGTTACCATACAATATACAATATACTATGTGTTACAAAGGGTCAGATTAAACCGAATATATATATTTATTGCCTGAGATCCCATGTATAATATTTGTATATCGTTTGATATCCCTTGTATATTCTTTGTACATATACACGGAATATCCCTTTACCTGGTACAGGACAGACCATAATATTCGTTCTCCTATTGGAAGCGATCCCCTAGGCGCCAGTGACTTACCTCCTAGAGCTGACTTGAAAGCTACCGACATGACTTGTCTTAACATGCCCGCTTCTGCCCATGAATACGGCTACCGAAAGCAGAGCGGCACTATTTGTCCACCGTACGTATAAATATGACCAGCGAATACAGAACTTCCTTTCCAGTTCGCCTTCAGTTCAGTCTGGTTCAGTTACCAAGTAAAGCCTTACCCACTACGCAACGTGCAGTACAGCAGGGCTCGTATTGCCTCAAATAGAGTCTCGTGTTATCCTAGTACGTTTGTTTAACGTATCGTTCGCTACTTACTAGTAAAAGCCTTCATTACGAGTCAAAGACCACGTGAAGTGAGTAATTGTGCGTCTACATAGAGCACTTATTGCCGCGTGCTAATAGTATAGTAACGTCAAGTTCAACTGTGCACTACCGCGCACCGGAGGATACCTACACCGGACCAGCAGAGCCACTTTCCGGCAAGGATTATTATTCTTCATTCTTCACCAAGCTGCTGGAGCAGAGAACCGCCTACCCCGCTGCTACTGTGGGATCTACACATGTTCGTGAGACCATCACTCGAGCCCGTCTCTGTCGTACCAGAGGCTCCACGGCTTTCACCTACGCGGCGCGCACCCTGGGACCAGGCTGCCTTTCCCCGCTGCTCCAGGGAGTAAGATCGCCTCCGTGGACCCTTGACTTTCATAGAGCATTGCCTCCCCCTGCTGGCTTACAACCGGTAGTACCCCCCCCTTCCCAGAGTACCAGATCTAATTCCTAACATTCCATATTGATTTGCTTACGCACATTCTTTGCCTTATAAGCGCAATCTAAGCAAACTATATTATGTAATCTACTATTCTTATCTGTAATAAATATTCTAAACGAGTATTTGTGTGGAAACCGTTTCATTGTGGAAGTGTTGTCATCTAATATACTTGTGTACAGTAAGGCCAGTAATGTACATACACGGTAGTAGTTTAATGATACTAATACTTGATTAATACAGTCAGGGAATTGTACCCCTCAGTTACAATTGGTCCTTCGAGCCGGATAATAATTAGCGTAATATTAATATAATATTAATATTGACATGGCCGATGACGAACACTCCACAAACGGTTCTCCTAAGCTAGATCGCCCACAGCGCAGACGGCAGCCACCTCCCTATCTAGAGGCATACTCTGTCAGTCCAATACATAGCTTTAAAGGGAAGTTAAACGCGGAAAAAGTAGAAAGTAAAATTATGTCCGACCCTAACAACCAGGCTACCCCGCCAACAGAGGCCCTAGTGGGTTCTAATGTAACTGACCAAGCTCACGGTGGGGACCAGGAGGGAACTGACACGACTTTACCCCCAGACAATACCGAAGAAATAGTCCCCGATCAGCTCCGGGAGGAAGACAACCCTAAAGAGACACGCACCCAGGAGACGGATCTCCTCGGTACGCAACAGGAGAACGGATCTCCAACGAGCACTGCCAGAAGCCGATCACCTCCGCCTGTGTCTTCACCCAGCGAAGCGGACAAGATGCTGGCGCAGACACTCATCGCCACCCTGGCAGCCTCCACCGAACGCGATCGACTTCAAGCGCAACAGACGTGCGAGCGCGAACATTTTGCAGGCGAGCGAGAGCGCTTCCAGGCGCAACAAAGGAGTGAAGACGACCGAATAAGACTGGAGACCAGACGCCTCCAGACAGAAGAGAACATCGAGAGAAGCCGCGCCGACGTCGCAAATGCACAGCTCCACGCCGCCCATGCCAGCGCCAATGCCCAGCGCGACGTCGCCAACGCACAGCGCAACGCTGCCCAGGCCAGCGCCAATGCGCAGCGCGACATCGCCAATGCCCAGCGCGAAGCCGCGCGCGACGCAGCCCATGCCCGGCGCGAGGCAGAGCGCGACCGGCTGCAGGCGGAGCTGATGGACAAACTGGTTGCCATGGCGACACCCCCTCACTCCGCACGGAGCTCTCAGAGATCGTCAAGACACGGGTCTAGGACACATTCCCCTACCCGACGAAGCGACCCGGGACCCCGCCAACAGGAGGATCCTGTCCACGTCTCCGAACCCCCTCCCCAGCCGGTCCATACGAGACCCAGCAACCGGGAAGAACCGGACCACGCCGAGAGACTGAACAGAAGACTCCAGGTCCTAGCAGAGGAAGAGGAGGAGGAAGAGGAGGAATGTCAAGCCGACCAGCAGCAACGTACTCTGGCCCAGGAGGCCCAGTACAGCCCCGACCAGCAGCAACGTACTCTGGACCAGGAGGTCCAGTACAGCCCAGAAGTCAGCCCCGAGGCCCTGCGCTACAAACCCCCGACTCAACTCACGGGTGAGTTTGACGCACCGCCAGCCCCGAGGGACAGCACCTGGGTACCCGACCTTCGGTACCCACCAAGTACCAGCCCAAGACGACACGCACGGGGAGACTCGCCTAGGAGGCCTCTTCCCCAACGCTCACCGATGTGCCAGTCATCCATGACATCGTACCTTGGCGCACCGACGTTTCCAGACTTCACCCATGAGAACCGAGCACAGTACACGGAGCTACGGATGTGCTTAGAGACAATGATGGTTGATGTAGCTGATGAACGCCACAAGTATGCTACCCTATTGAAGCACCTCAAGGTGCCCCGAGCGCACAATATAGCGCTGGCCTATGCCAACTCTACTACCCCATACACAGCGGCTCTAGCAGCACTCGACCAACGGTATGGACGCGTATGGGACTACGTGATACAGGAGATAAGAGACATTGACCGTCTCCCCCCAGCCAGAGACAACAGAGCATTAGATGACCTGTCTATCAAGGTACAGTCCCTGGTAGGGATGCTGGGGTCCCAGAAGGAAAAGGGTATCTACGAACTGTACGCTAACTCTAACGTAGAGAGGATATTAGAGAAGCTCCCTCCCGCCCGACAAGAGCGCTTCAGGCGGCAGAGAGACTACCGCGACCCCAACGGTCCAGAGGCATCCCTCCTAGACCTATCTGAGTTCCTCGCCAGGGAGGTCAGTAGCCTACGACTCGACACGTTCGTATGGAGTGGACCAAGCCCAAGACTCGGACCTCGGGGACAAACGGATAACCGCCGGTTGGTGACCGTTATGCACCAAGCCGAATCAGTACCACACAAGAACCACAACACCCCCTCGACGAAAGAGGACCAGTGGAAGATTGAGTGCCAGTACTGTGAGGGAGAACATCGGCTGTATCAGTGCGAAGATTTCAAGAAGCTGACCACGGATGATGTGAGTCAGTGGGTCAAGGACCACCGCCGCTGCTTCCGCTGCGCGCGCAGCCACCTAGCAGCTGAGTGCCGCTTGAAAAAGAAGTGCAGCAGGTGCGGTGGCACCCACCTGGAGGTCCTGCATGACATCAACAGGCGTCAGCCAGGACAACAGAGTGGGCCCGTCGCGGTAATGTACCATGCCGAGGCGGTGGCACCAGTACCGAAGAGCCACCAGACCGCTCCCTACTGTACCTACTGCGACGGCGGACACTGGCTGGCACAGTGCGCCGAATATAAGACACTGAACCCCGTCCAAGTAGACCAGTGGCGTGAGGCGGCCCAGGCGGGCGCCGCTTACCACGCAGGGGCGGCCCAGGCGGGCGCCGCTTACCGCGCGGCATGGTGCAGAGCCCACCAGAAGGTCCAAGGCAACCAACCAACAGGAGTGCTCCACATTGACCAGCATAGCGGGACCCCCCGTGTGCTCCTCAAAGTGGTCAGAGTGCTCCTGAGCTACGAGGACAAGGTCCTGGACACTTACGCCGTCCTGGACGATGGGTCTGAAAAGACTCTCCTCCTCGCTTCCGCAGCAGCCCAGTTGGGCCTGCGAGGTGTCAAAGATACAATGACCATACGCACCATCAGAAGGGACCAGAAGACCATAAAGGGTGAAAAGGTCTCCTTCGAGATAGCAGCGGTGGACCAGCCCGAGAAGCAGTATAGTATAAGCAACGTCTTCACCAGCCACGACATAGGCCTGTCTCAGTACACCTACCCCATCCCGCAGCTGATGGCTAAGTATGTGCACCTACGTCAACTACCTATACCGCTTATCGACGGCGCCACACCGACCCTGCTCATCGGCTCCGACCACGCGGACCTCATTCTCCCAATTGAGGCGGCCCACGTCGAACCCAAAGGATGCCCAGTCGCGGTTCAGACCCGACTGGGATGGACGCTCCAGGGCCCCCTCTATGGACTTGACAGTCCACCCACGTCTACACGCTGCCTACACACAGAGGCAAGCGACACCGGCCTCTCCCCCGTACAGCAGAGGCTATTGACATTAAGCGAGAGGCCCGTGAGAGAACCGTGGGCACCAGAGGGAGTTCGGAACTCCACCCCCCTCAGCTGCGCTCCAGACGTAGCTGACATCGAACCCAGCACCCCAAGCGACTCCTTGACGGGGCGGCCGGGACCGGCCCCTCCTCAGATGGGGTACAGAGCAAACAAGAGAAACAGACGGAGGAGGAGAAAGCACAGCCAAGCACAGATCAAAGCAGTCTCAGGCCTGTTTCCTCCTAAGCCCCCCTTCATCCCGTCCAGTCGTCATGACCATAGCCCAGTCACTACCCCGAGCTGCGTGGCCGGCCGGCCGCGTAAGCAAAGTGACCACTGGTGCCGACGGAAAGGTCAGAGTGGCAGAAGCGCTCGGCCAAGGGCGGACCTACAACCGACCCGTGACGAGGCTGATCGAGTCGCCAAGGCTCCCCGACTCGCTTAATGACGACCATGACCCCATGACTTTGTGACCTGCCTACCCTCACAACGGACATTGAGTAGTGGACAGTGCGGTTAATCTGTCTCTGCTTAGCTAATTAGGTGGGACTAATTAGGGGGCGGCTGTTACAAAGGGTCAGATTAAACCGAATATATATATTTATTGCCTGAGATCCCATGTATAATATTTGTATATCGTTTGATATCCCTTGTATATTCTTTGTACATATACATATATACATATACACAGACTACAAAGGCGCCTCCCTCAAACTGAACAGTGACATCTCCTTAGCAAATGACCTCAATACCTTCTATGCGAGGTTTGATGCTGGTAATAACAACACCAGCTCACAAGCCACGGCAATGGGGGGGGGGGGGGGTCGGCTGCTGATGGAGGCGCAGTGTTCAGGGTAACAGAGCATGAGGTGAGGCGGACCTTTAAAAAAGTGAATATCAGGAAGGCAGCAGGTCCGGACGGCATCCCCGGCCACGTCCTAAAAGTCTGTGCCGACCAACTGGCCCCAGTATTCACTGACATATTTAACCTGTCCTTAGAACAGGCTGTCATCCCCACCTGCCTGAAGAAGTCCACTATTATCCCTGTACCCAAAAAATCCAAGCCTGCTTGCCTCAACGACTACCGCCCTGTAGCTCTCACCTCCATAGCCATGAAGTGCTTTGAGAAGCTAGTAAAGGGCTACATCTGCTCCTCCCTCCCCATCAACATGGACCCCCTGCAATTTGCATACCGCCCCAACAGGTCCACGGAGGACGCCATAGCCCATGTGCTGCACACAGCAGCATCACACCTGGACAAGAGGCAGGGGAACTATGTGAGAATGCTATTCATCGACTACAGCTCGGCATTCAATACCATAGTCCCCTCCATACTCATAGCCAAGCTCAGGGACCTGGGCTTGGGCTATGACCTCTGCCAGTGGGTCTTGGACTTCCTGACTGGCAGACCCCAGGTGGTGAGAGCAGGCAACTGCACCTCCTCATCCATCACCCTCAACATAGGGGCCCCCCAGGGCTGTGTTCTGAGTCCCCTCCTCTACTCCCTGTACACACACGACTGTGTGGCTCAGCGGAGTAGCAATACAATCATCAAATTTGCTGACGACACAGTGGTGGTGGGCCTGATCTCTGCCAACGACGAGAGGGCCTACCTGGAAGAGGTCAAGGTCCTGGCGGGATGGTGCCAGGAAAACAGCCTCTCCCTGAACGTCAGCAAAACAAAGGAGATGATTGTGGACTTCAGGAGGTCGGGGGTCAAGGACTACAGCCCCCTCAGCATCGACGGGGCACCGGTTGAGAGAGTCAACAGCTTTAAGTACCTCGGAGCCTACATATCCGAGGACTTGACATGGACCACACACATTGACAGTGTTGTGAAGAAGGCACGACAACGCCTCTACTTCCTCAGGCGCCTAAGGAAGTTCCAAGTCAGCCAGAAGATCCTTAAGAACTTCTACTCATGTACAATAGAGAGCATCTTGACCGGCAACATCACCTCCTGGTTTGGGAATAGCACTGCACAAGACCGAAGCAGACTACAAAGAGTGACACGTTCAGCCGAACGCACAATTGGAGGGGGGCTCCCCACCCTCCAGAACATTTACAACAAGCGTTGCAAGGGCAAGGCTAAGAGAATCATTAAAGACTCCAGTCACCCGAACAACTGCCTCTTTGAACTGCTGCGGTCAGGCAAGCGATACCGGAGTCTCAAGGCGAGCACAGAAAGACTCAGAAGAAGCTTCTATCCCCAGGCCATCAGGCTGCTAAACGAACAATGAATGAACACTACACAACAACAACCACCAAACGCACATAGCACACACATCCACACGCACACACTCACTTTAAACAAACACACTGTAGCACCCACTCCACACACTTTATAGCACACACCCACTTTAAACAAACACACTGTAGCACCCACTCCCCACACTTTATATTTATGGATGAAGGATTGCACTACAACTCGTACACCTTACTGTAAATTGTACCTAAAATTGTACCTCATCCCATTTCTGCTTTGCACTAGATAGTACTGTACATTAGTACACTGCATAGTATTGTGTATTGTATATTATATGGTAACTCAGAACATTGTACATATGTCTATACCGAACACTGTGACCTCATTTTTCTTCTTCTAAATTCATGCTATATTATGTTATTATGTTATTTGATACTATCTTGTCTAGCACAGTCTCTGGAGCGTAACAGTAAGAAGCATTTTGTATGAAAGTATTCTGTACTTCTGTATGACAACTATTAAAGAACTTGAACTATCCCTTTACCTGGTACAGGACAGACCATAATATTCGTTCTCCTATTGGAAGCGATCCCCTAGGCGCCAGTGACTTACCTCCTAGAGCTGACTTGAAAGCTACCGACATGACTTGTCTTAACATGCCCGCTTCTGCCCATGAATACGGCTACCGAAAGCAGAGCGGCACTATTTGTCCACCGTACGTATAAATATGACCAGCGAATACAGAACTTCCTTTCCAGTTCGCCTTCAGTTCAGTCTGGTTCAGTTACCAAGTAAAGCCTTACCCACTACGCAACGTGCGGTACAGCAGGGCTCGTATTGCCTCAAATAGAGTCTCGTGTTATCCTAGTACGTTTGTTTAACGTATCGTTCGCTACTTACTAGTAAAAGCCTTCATTACGAGTCAAAGACCACGTGAAGTGAGTAATTGTGCGTCTACATAGAGCACTTATTGCCGCGTGCTAATAGTATAGTAACGTCAAGTTCAACTGTGCACTACCGCGCACCGGAGGATACCTACACCGGACCAGCAGAGCCACTTTCCGGCAAGGATTATTATTCTTCATTCTTCACCAAGCTGCTGGAGCAGAGAACCGCCTACCCCGCTGCTACTGTGGGATCTACACATGTTCGTGAGACCATCACTCGAGCCCGTCTCTGTCGTACCAGAGGCTCCACGGCTTTCACCTACGCGGCGCGCACCCTGGGACCAGGCTGCCTTTCCCCGCTGCTCCAGGGAGTAAGATCGCCTCCGTGGACCCTTGACTTTCATAGAGCATTGCCTCCCCCTGCTGGCTTACAACCGGTAGTACCCCCCCCTTCCCAGAGTACCAGATCTAATTCCTAACATTCCATATTGATTTGCTTACGCACATTCTTTGCCTTATAAGCGCAATCTAAGCAAAGTATATTATGTAATCTACTATTCTTATCTGTAATAAATATTCTAAACAAGTATTTGTGTGGAAACCGTTTCATTGTGGAAGTGTTGTCATCTAATATACTTGTGTACAGTAAGGCCAGTAATGTACATACACGGTAGTAGTTTAATGATACTAATACTTGATTAATACAGTCAGGGAATTGTACCACTCAGTTACACTATGCAATATACTAATATACAATATACTATATAGTGCAAAGCAGAAATGGGATGAGGTACAATTTAGGTACAATTTACAGTAAGGTGTACTGAGGTATGGGTTGTAGTGCAAATCCTTTACCAATAAATATAAAGTGTGTTTAGGTGTTCTAAAGTGTGGAGAGTGGATGCTGCAGTGTGTTGTTTGTTTAAAGTGAGTGTGTGCGTGTGGATGTGTGTGTTTGATGGTTGTTGCATAGTGTTATTGTTCGTTGAGCAACCTGATGGCCTGGGGATAGAAGCTTCTTCTGAGTCTTTCTGTGCTTGCCATGAGACTCCGGTATCGCTTGCCTGACCGCAGCAGTTCAAAGAGGCAGTTATTTGGGTGGCTGGAGTCCTTGATAATTCTCTTAGCCTTACCCCTGTACCGCTTGTTGTAAATGTTCTGGAGGGTGGGAAGCCCCCCTCCAATTGTGCGTTCGGCTGAACGTGCCACTCTCTGTAGTCTGCTACGGTCTTGTGCGGTGCTATTCCCAAACCAGGAGGTGATATTGCCAGTCAGGATGCTCTCTATTGTACATGAGTAGAAGTTCTTAAGGATCTTCTGACTGACTTGGAACTTCCTTAGGCGCCTGAGGAAGTAGAGGCGTTGTCGTGCCTTCTTCATAACACTGTCAATGTGTGTGGTCCATGTCAAGTCCTCGGATATGTGGGCTCCGAGGTACTTAAAACTGTTCACTCTCTCAACCGGTGCCCTGTCGATGCTGAGGGGGCTGTAGTCCCTGACCCCCGACGTCCTGAAGTCCACAATCATCTCCTTTGTTTTGCTGACGTTCAGGGAGAGGCAGTTCTCTTGGCACCATCCCGCCAGGACCTTGACCTCCTCCACATAGGCCCGCTCATCGTTTGCAGAGATCAGGCCCACCACTACTGTGTCGTCAGCAAATTTTATGATTGTCTTATTGTTCCGCTGAGCCACACAGTCATGTGTGTACAGGGAGTAGAGGAGGGGACTCAGAACACAGCCCTGGGGGGCCCCTATGTTGAGGGTGATGGATTCCACTATTCCACTATTCTCAAAGTCAACTTCCTGTCTGTTGTTGCTACGCAACTACGGCGTGGGGGGGAAATTCACTCCCGGTACATTGTTTACGCTTCATTTAGTGCAGAAAACGGATCGGAAAGCGACAAATTAAACATAATCAAGGGTAATTTTCTTCAGTCCATCAAAATGCCAAAGAGCTGCTGTGTGACGTTTTGTACAAATAACAAAATCAAAACTCAAGTTTTATATAATACCAGTTGAGGCATCACAGAGGAAAAAGTGGCTGGCGGCTATCAAGAGGGCACACGTAGACGCAGACGGGAGAGTCGATCAAAGCAGACACTGGTCTCCCAAATCAAATCATACATATGTCTGCTCTACCCATTTCATAACAGGTGAGAATAGGGAACAAATATTTATATCGTAAATTAATTATTGGCTGTGAATGAATGAATGAATGAAAACTTTATTTAACAGATTGCAGAATGGGTACAATACAGTACGGCTCAATACATACAATTGTTAAGGGGATGCAGACCTGAGAAAGACGTTAGTCTTGTTTCCATCAGGGTCCCCCATTTTCAATTCATATAGACATTTATGACATACACAACATTCATGACATTTATGGCATAGGGACATACGTATAGGTATTTAGTACTGATACATTTGTGACATAAACGGTATTCAAATATACAGTACTGTTACCCCTAGATCCTGACAGAGTATATACATATGATGGGGAGGGGACTGTACATTTGGAGGGGGTGGGTGGGTGGGAGAGAAATATACATACGGCGGGGAGGGGATATATACATGCGGTGGGGAGGAGACTGTCTATTAGGAGGTGGTGGGGGTTTGGGGCATTTACGGTGGCCAGTTTAGAATTGCAGCCTCCCGTAGGTGCTCTTTAAGAGCGGTTTTGAATGTGGGCAGGGATTCACATTCCTTTACAGCTTTGGGTAGGGCGTTCCACATTGTTGTGGCATAATTGCGAAACGTGTTTAGTCCCTTGTTTGAGCCGAATCTGGGTTTAACATGATTTGTTGAGCTTCCTCTGGTGTAGTGGTTGTGGTATTCACTGACCTTTGGGAAGTATTTTGACATGTACATGGGCACCCTGGTCGTATAGTGTATCTTGTAGACCAGGCCCATTGCAAGTTGCTGTACTCTGTCGTCTACTTTAAGCCATCCTAGGTTGTCAAAGTGGGCAGGGGTGAGGTGGATTCTGGGGTTCAGGTCAAGTAGTAGTCTGACCAGTTTGTTTTGTGATGTTTGTCATTTTGTTTTAAGCGCCTTTGAGGTGCTTTGGTACCATGAGGTGCACGCATAGTCATAGTACCCTTGAATGAGTGCTCCTGCCAGAGTCTTCAGGGTATTCTTGTTTACCAGAGAGGAGATCCGGTACAAGAGGCTGTGAGGCTGTAAACAGCAGATACATGTTAGCTGCTAGCTACTTCACCATATAGTCCATTCTCAGTGTATGTGCACTGGAGGCTTCAATTAGCCTACATGCCTTTTTCATGTTTAGGCTATATGTTACTACTATTTAAAAACTGAGCTCACTTTTGCCCGTACACACCTGTTTGCTGTCCCCTAAACTAAGATGGAGGCGGTCTCGTGACGTCACAGTGTCTTTGAGAATGCTGTCTCTCAGTTTAACGTTATGTAACGTTAGCACCGGAGCTTTGACAATGCTACGTTACTGGCTAATTTTGAGCCACTGTTCTTCTGGGGGGAAACAGTGGTTCTTCTGTGACTCTATCGCCACCCTGTGGTTGTTGACCACCTGAGCCGTTGATTTGAATTGACCACCGGAGCCTGTCATTTCAGTAATTTTTTTACCCCACCTTTATTTGGGAATGGATGTTATTTGCCCAAATAGCCCTGCATCCCGACTAATTAAGACCCGGCTACTATTTGTCAAATTATAACTAGTAACTTATTATACTGTGGATTTATCCAGAACTCTCTTGGCAGAACCTGAGGTGTGGCCAGCGATAACAACCCTATCCCCACTCAACTCCAACCCACACGTCAGACCAAAACAAAAATATTTAAACAAAGTGCAATACCAAGAGGCACACTTTTCCCTATAGGTCGCTGTTTGATGTCACTACAGATTCTACCTTTAAATGACTGAGCTCTTGATACATGGAAGGAATGTGTGACAGCTAAAGATGAGGCTTTATCTGGCTTGTTTATAAATGTACTGTATAGAGGGTCTCCTCCCTCTCCTAGAGTGCAGTCCTCCTCTCGCTCTCCGCTATCTGTGCTCTGTGCTTCGTGCCGTTTGTCGGACTAAACTCAAATCAACTCGAAATGGATCTAATCAGTGGATCACATATTTTCGTCAAGAAAGCAGAATAAGGCTAACCCTCTCTGCCTCTTGGGACATTTCAATTTGGCTACCAACTTGAAGACGTGGACATTTGGATTATCGAAGCTTTTGGATTGCAATAAGAAGCTTTTGGATCTGTTTACCATTCACAGGACCTACCAAAATGAACTGACTAAGACACTTGGACTAACGCATTCAGTCATTTGGACGGAGTTGTTAAAACTCACTCCACTCAAATCGATAGAGTTATAATTCACTCTACTCAAAATCTAATTTAAATCGACGTGGCTGTAAGAAATGTTGCCAGCCAGTCAAAACAAATTCCGGACGACTCACCAAGGTCGAACCAGAGAGCGGCTGATAAGACTTTGCAGTGAGACTCCCACCCCCCTCCCGCGGATGCTCCCGCCAAATATGGCAGCGGAGCTACTGTGGCTGGGGGGAGCCACCAGGATGTTGCTGTCTCGCCCTCCCAACCCCCACCCTCCCAGCTAACAGCAAATGCTGTTCTAGAGCCCCTCCCCTACCTGCTGCAACTGTGGTCAGGACATTACCCTCCCTCCCCCCCCTCCCAACCCCCCCCCCCCTCCCTCCGCATAATGGCGCCGCACTGTCGGCTGCCTCTCTGTGTGCGGTGGTGATACGCATACGTTTGTCTCAAGGCTAGTCCTGCATGTATCAACAAATGCGCATGTCGGTGATTTTATGTTTTGTGCCATTATTACTATCTAAAATGTAATAATTGTGGAATATTACTATAATGAGCTGTATGTGTATGAACCAAGCATCCTATGATCTCACACTCTTAGGAGCAAAACAGAAAAAAGGATCTCACTGTAATGTACCTGTACTTTATTCATGACAATAAACTACTATCTACTATCTATATAGTTTGTAAACAGACCAATATCTTGATTTATGATGGGATTGTTACGTTTTGAAGAAATATTGTGCTAATAGCAACTCTCACCCTTTTTGGATATGTGCTGACGGTTGTGTTCTTCCGTTTGCATTTGATGGTTGTATCTTGCTATGTGCTGTTATTTTTATACATACTAATTCTCTGTTGATTAATTAGAGCTTGTCCACAGGGAACCTCAACGTGCATGTAATTAAACATTCCAAGAGAATTTGCAAAGAGCTGACTTGCAAACATAAACATTGCTAAAAGCCTTAACTCATTTTGAGTTTAATTTAAATTAAACTGCTGTCCGCTCTGTAATTCTATGTAACGTATATACAGTATATATCTTTTTTGTTTTAATTATTATTATTTGATGTTATCATATAGTAAATGGAGGTGGACTAAATAAAGATCATTTCATTTGGATACACTATAAAAGAGTGTAAAAGAGAGTAAAAGAAAGTAAACTAGAGGGAAGATGTGAAGGAATTGACTAATTGATCCCCCTCACTACCACTAAGGACTTTATCGCAGAGTTGTTTACACACACTTGCAACTGTCACCCAGCCTTAACTGTAATTTGCCTGTCATTTTATTCGGTTGTTTGTTTGATTTGTGTCTTGATTATTTCCCTTACCTCTGTGATGTACAGTATTTATCGTCTGTCTCTTTTAATTGTTTTGTAATTTCTTCTGTTACCCTTTGAGAGGCCTTTTGGTCCTCTCACCAGGCCGTCGTTGTAAATAAGAATTAGTTCTTAATTGAAATAAAATAAATTAAAAAAGAGGGGATGGAGAAAATAAAGGAACCCACCATGTATTCTTCCTCACCTTCCCCTCCCCTTCCTCCACATCTCCAGCTTCTAAAATGGATTTCCAACATTACAGGGAAGAACTGTGGAGTTCCAATAGCCCTGCACACCCCCACCGTCCTCAGAACCCCCCCCCCATCCATCTTACTATTCACCCCAGCCGCAATCTGCCCCCCACCCCGGCCTCAGCCTCCCCAGCCAGCATGACAGACAGGCCCAGTTAACAGTCCCTGTAAGTGGGCGAAAGAAAGCCAAGCAGAGAGGTAAAATGACTGGACCGCAAATGACAGGTGTAGTTAAAATAGTGAGGCGCAGAGAGGCTTGAGGACAAAGACAGCCGGGGCAGCGCTGTAATAAGCAGGACGAAGGAGCTCAAGCATCGCCTGACTTTCCCTCGCTCTCCCACTGACACCAGTCCTCAAGCAAACAAAGGGAAAATAAGAGAAAAGTTCACTCTTTACCTCAGACAGTTGTCCTCTGTTGTTCACTTATTTCGCTCAGGCCCATCTTGCTACTTCGAAATGTCACTTTTCTGTCAATGAAGCGGCGATTATCAACATAATAAGGAGATATTTCCCACATTCAAGACTCAACAATCAACACAGTATGATAGGAGTGCTAAGGGGGGGCATTTTGTTTGGTGTCCCTGTTGACCTTGAGTTTGTGGACACAGGAGGGGTTTGTCCTTCACCAGCTGATCTGCATCTCTTGTTTATTTTCTTTCAGCCATTTTCGCTGCATCCTGTGTTTTTTTAATCTCCACTCCTCTGTCACATCCAGTCTAGCCTCATGTTTACAGTAATCAGGTTTTCTCATTCTCTCCCAGCTGGGCAGGAGTAGGTGGAGGAAGCGGAGGGAGAGAAGAGAGAGGGGTAGCTGAGGGAGAGGGTAGAGGAGAGAGAGGAGGGAGAGGAGAGAGAAGTGTTATGGTTTGTAACCGACCCCAATCGCACAACACAAGACAGGTATGATGGTTTGCCAAGAAACAGATATTTATTGAGAGACAGGGAAAAAAGGGCACTGTCCCTTTAAGGGAGAACACAAATACAGGAATATAACAAGAGGGGAAAAACTAGGTGCCTTTAAGAGGCGGGCAGGAAAAGGGAACACTAAGGGAAGGTTAATGAACGCTAGGGGAAACATTAAAGGAAACGCTAGGGGAAGGTTAAAGGAACAGAGGAACTAGAGACTAGGAGATGTCGGGACAAGGAGAGCTAGGGAACAGGAGAACTGGGGACTAGGAGAACTAGGGACAAGGAACTAGGTGGAACTAGAAGGGGAGAACTTGGGACCAGGAACTAGGTGGAACTAGAAAGGGGAGAACTAGGGACAGAGGGGACTGAGGCCCGCGGAGGCGGGCTGGGGACAGGGAGGAACTGGGGACTGGTGGGAAAACATCTGGGCCGCTCTGCAGAACAGAGGAGAGGGTTAATATTCAAAAGGGAACAAACAGAGCAGATGCAGAACAGTCCAAATAAACAAAGTAACAAAGTAATAATATCTTCGTGTGACAAACACACAGGGGGAGATGTAATGTCCAAAAATACTATCTAAGTGAGAACAAAAACAGAGTGGGAGATGAAATGTCCAAACTACTAACTAAGTGAGAACAAAAGAGGCATTACGCTGGGTGAGTGACATCACAATCAAAACTCACCCAGGCGTATGCGTAATGGTACAGGAACAGCAGCGGGACGTGGGCAAGAGGCATTACGCTGGGAGAGTGACATCACAATCAAAACTCACCCAGGCGTATGCGTAATGGTACAGGAAACGCAGCGGGAAGGGGGCAAGGGGCATTACGCTGGGTGAGTGACATCACAATCAAAACTCACCCAGGCGTATGCGTAATGGTACAGGGAACGCAGCGGGAAGGGGGCAAGGGGCATTACGCTGGGTGAGTGACATCACAATCAAAACTCACCCAGGCGTATGCGTAATGGTACAGGGACAGCAGCGGGGCGAGGGCATCGCCACCGGGTGGCTGGCTGTCCGAGCCGAGGAACAGAGTACTGGAACAGTGGCGGTGGCGAGGGTGTCGTCCACCGGGTAGCCGACTGTCGGAGCCGAGGAACAGAGTGCTGGAACAGTGGCGGTGGCGAGGGTGTCGTCCACCGGGTAGCCGCAGTCGGAGCCGAGGAACAGAGTGCTGGAACAGCGGCGGTGGCGAGGGTGTCGTCCACCGGGTAGCCGCTGTCGGAGCCGAGGAACAGAGTGCTGGAACAGTGGCGGTGGCGAGGGTGTCGTCCACCGGGTAGCCGCTGTCGGAGCCGAGGAACAGAGTGGCGCGCCACACCTTGGTGTGCGCGTCGGAACCGAGAGACGCATCGGGGTGCGTCTGCGAGGAGGAGTGTGCCAAGCACGAGGATCTTTGGAAAATGCGCGTTGGAGACTGGAGAGCGTGCCAAGCTCTTGAAGATGCGCGTTGCGCGCTGGTGACTGGAGAGCGTGCCAAGCCCTTGCAGATGCGCGTTGCGCGCTGGTGACTGGAGAGCGTGCCAAGCCCTTGCAGATGCGCGTTGCGCGCTGGTGACTGGAGAGCGTGCCAAGCCCGAAGGTCTAGGAGATGCGCGTCTGCGCGCTGGTCGGGGGAGCGTGCCAAGCTCGAAGGTCTGAAGTGGAACACTGGAATACCTCCCGTAGAGGATTAGAGAGCGCAGTACAGTGTCTCCCTCCAGGCAAACGGCGACAGGTGGCGAAGGCTTGAGCGCATCTGGCGCGCTGGTCTGGAGTGGAACACTGGAATACCTCCCGTAGAGGATTAGAGAGCGCAGTACAATGTCTCCCTCCAGGCAAACGGCGACGGGTGGCCAAAGCTTGCACCTCGTCTCACGCCGGGCGCTGGTCTGGATGTGCGTCAGGACGACAGCTGTGCGGGGGGTCTGAAGTGGATGACTGGGATGCCTCCCGTGGAAGTCTAGGGAGCGCAGACCAGTCCCACTCTCAGGCAACGGCGACAGCAGGCGAAGGCTGGAGCATACATCTCTACGCCGGAGAATCAATACAGCATAGGCAGAACAGAGGACCTCCCGAAAGAGTCTAGATGTTTGAGAATATGATACGGCATGTTTACAACACGACCCCACCCCGAAACGAGGGGAAGAGCCCTGGTATTTAAAGCCCACAGGGGAACTAATTAGCCTGCCACCACAGGTGCGAGAGGTAATTGATAATAGTCCAGGTGTGGCCACTGAGAGTAAACGAGAGTAAAGAACGAGAGGGTGGGGGCTAGAGAGAGTGAGTGGGAAGGGAATTTCTAACAGTAGGCTTAAAGAAAACAGAGAAAGTTGGTGAGCAGCGGACAAAACCTCACAGTACCCCCCCCTCAACGGGAGCCACCTGGCGACCCAAAACAAATACAGACAGAGTGGCAGGGGGCAAAACAAGACAAAAACAAAAGGTACTGGCCAAGCCAGCAGGGGAAGCCACCACAAGAGTGGGGCTAGCAAAAGAAACAGGGTCGCCGAGGGGTAACTAGGGTAGCAGAGGGGGAACAGGAGGAACTGGCCTAGAGGAAACCGGGCCTAGAGGAACCGGGTCAGGAGGAACTGGGTCCAGAGAACTAGTCTAGAGGAACTGGTCTAGAGAACTGGCCTAGAGAACTGGCCAAGAGAACTGGCCTAGAGAACTGAGGGGCAAGCAGGGTAGCTAAGGGGTAACCATGGTAGCACCGGGAAAGGGGGCTAGCAGAGGGAAGGTTAGCTGCCAGGGCACTGATAGCTACAGGGCCTATGCTAGCTGTACTGCTACATCAACATAGAGGCTGCGCAAGCTGCCGGAGCTAGGCTAGCAGAGGGAAAGGGTAGCTGCCAGGGCACTGATAGCTACAGGGCCTATGCTAGCTGTACTGCTACATCAACATAGAGGCTGCGCTAGCTGCCGAGCTAGGCTAGCAGGGGGAAAAGGTAGCTGCCAAGGCACTGATAGCTACAGGGCCTATGCCAGCTGTACTGCTACATTAACATAGAGGCTGCGCTAGCTGCCGGAGCTAGGCTGGCAGACAGGGCTGGACCAGCATGAGAGAACAAGCTAGCTGGAAGGACAGTCCTAGCTGTGTGAGATAAACTGACCTTGCTAGCTGAAGGGGCAGTCCTAGCAGTGGGAGAGAAACTGACCTTGCTAGCTGAAAGGGCAGTCCTAGCAGTGGGAGATAAACTGACCTTGCTAGCTGAAAGGGCAGTCCTAGCAGTGGGGATAAACTGACCATGCTAGCTGAAAGGGCAGTCCTAGCAGTGGGAATACTGACCTTGCTAGCTGAAAGGGCAGTCCTAGCAGTGGGAATACTGACCTTGCTAGCTGAAAGGGCAGTCCTAGCAGTGTGAGATGCTACACAAAAAAGTGGAGGCCATGCAGAGGGACCGGGTTAGCTGCTTGGGCCTGGCTAGCTACAGGGCCTATGCCAGCTGCAAGGCTGCATTAACATAGAGGCTGTGCTAACAGCCGGGGCCAAGCTAGCAGACCGGGGCCATGCAGAGGGAATTGGGTTAGCTGCCTGGCATGGCTAGCTACAGGGACCATGCCAGCAGCAAGGGCTGCATAAAACATAGAGGCTGTGCTAGCAGCCGGGGCTAAGCTAGCAGACTGGGGCTCTGCTGAGGGACTGGGTTAGCTGCCAGGGCAAGGCTAGCTACAGGGCCTATGCCAGCAGCAAGGGCTGCATAAACATAGAGGCTGTGCTAGCAGCCGGGGCAAGGCTAGCAGACAGGGGCCATGCTGGTAGTAGAGGCCTAACAAGCTGCAGGGAGGTCAAACAGGGCTAACAGGGGAGCTAACAGGCTAACAGGGGAGCTAAACTGGGCTAACAGGGAAGCCAACAGGGCTAACAGGGGAGCTAGAGGGGAACTAGAGGGAACAAGAAAAAAAAGGCAAACTCAACATACACCGTCTGTGCTGGCTGGGGTCGTCGATTTGGTGGGGTCGTACTGTTATGGTTTGTAACCGACCCCAATCGCACAACACAAGACAGGTATGATGGTTTGCCAAGAAACAGATATTTATTGAGAGACAGGGAAAAAAGGGCACTGTCCCTTTAAGGGAGAACACAAATACAGGAATATAACAAGAGGGGAAAAACTAGGTGCCTTTAAGAGGCGGGCAGGAAAAGGGAACACTAAGGGAAGGTTAATGAACGCTAGGGGAAACATTAAAGGAAACGCTAGGGGAAGGTTAAAGGAACAGAGGAACTAGAGACTAGGAGATGTCGGGACAAGGAGAGCTAGGGAACAGGAGAACTGGGGACTAGGAGAACTAGGGACAAGGAACTAGGTGGAACTAGAAGGGGAGAACTTGGGACCAGGAACTAGGTGGAACTAGAAAGGGGAGAACTAGGGACAGAGGGGACTGAGGCCCGCGGAGGCGGGCTGGGGACAGGGAGGAACTGGGGACTGGTGGGAAAACATCTGGGCCGCTCTGCAGAACAGAGGAGAGGGTTAATATTCAAAAGGGAACAAACAGAGCAGATGCAGAACAGTCCAAATAAACAAAGTAACAAAGTAATAATATCTTCGTGTGACAAACACACAGGGGGAGATGTAATGTCCAAAAATACTATCTAAGTGAGAACAAAAACAGAGTGGGAGATGAAATGTCCAAACTACTAACTAAGTGAGAACAAAAGAGGCATTACGCTGGGTGAGTGACATCACAATCAAAACTCACCCAGGCGTATGCGTAATGGTACAGGAACAGCAGCGGGACGTGGGCAAGAGGCATTACGCTGGGAGAGTGACATCACAATCAAAACTCACCCAGGCGTATGCGTAATGGTACAGGAAACGCAGCGGGAAGGGGGCAAGGGGCATTACGCTGGGTGAGTGACATCACAATCAAAACTCACCCAGGCGTATGCGTAATGGTACAGGGAACGCAGCGGGAAGGGGGCAAGGGGCATTACGCTGGGTGAGTGACATCACAATCAAAACTCACCCAGGCGTATGCGTAATGGTACAGGGACAGCAGCGGGGCGAGGGCATCGCCACCGGGTGGCTGGCTGTCCGAGCCGAGGAACAGAGTGCTGGAACAGTGGCGGTGGCGAGGGTGTCGTCCACCGGGTAGCCGACTGTCGGAGCCGAGGAACAGAGTGCTGGAACAGTGGCGGTGGCGAGGGTGTCGTCCACCGGGTAGCCGCAGTCGGAGCCGAGGAACAGAGTGCTGGAACAGCGGCGGTGGCGAGGGTGTCGTCCACCGGGTAGCCGCTGTCGGAGCCGAGGAACAGAGTGCTGGAACAGTGGCGGTGGCGAGGGTGTCGTCCACCGGGTAGCCGCTGTCGGAGCCGAGGAACAGAGTGGCGCGCCACACCTTGGTGTGCGCGTCGGAACCGAGAGACGCATCGGGGTGCGTCTGCGAGGAGGAGTGTGCCAAGCACGAGGATCTTTGGAAAATGCGCGTTGGAGACTGGAGAGCGTGCCAAGCTCTTGAAGATGCGCGTTGCGCGCTGGTGACTGGAGAGCGTGCCAAGCCCTTGCAGATGCGCGTTGCGCGCTGGTGACTGGAGAGCGTGCCAAGCCCTTGCAGATGCGCGTTGCGCGCTGGTGACTGGAGAGCGTGCCAAGCCCGAAGGTCTAGGAGATGCGCGTCTGCGCGCTGGTCGGGGGAGCGTGCCAAGCTCGAAGGTCTGAAGTGGAACACTGGAATACCTCCCGTAGAGGATTAGAGAGCGCAGTACAGTGTCTCCCTCCAGGCAAACGGCGACAGGTGGCGAAGGCTTGAGCGCATCTGGCGCGCTGGTCTGGAGTGGAACACTGGAATACCTCCCGTAGAGGATTAGAGAGCGCAGTACAATGTCTCCCTCCAGGCAAACGGCGACGGGTGGCCAAAGCTTGCACCTCGTCTCACGCCGGGCGCTGGTCTGGATGTGCGTCAGGACGACAGCTGTGCGGGGGGTCTGAAGTGGATGACTGGGATGCCTCCCGTGGAAGTCTAGGGAGCGCAGACCAGTCCCACTCTCAGGCAACGGCGACAGCAGGCGAAGGCTGGAGCATACATCTCTACGCCGGAGAATCAATACAGCATAGGCAGAACAGAGGACCTCCCGAAAGAGTCTAGATGTTTGAGAATATGATACGGCATGTTTACAACACGACCCCACCCCGAAACGAGGGGAAGAGCCCTGGTATTTAAAGCCCACAGGGGAACTAATTAGCCTGCCACCACAGGTGCGAGAGGTAATTGATAATAGTCCAGGTGTGGCCACTGAGAGTAAACGAGAGTAAAGAACGAGAGGGTGGGGGCTAGAGAGAGTGAGTGAGAAGGGAATTTCTAACAGTAGGCTTAAAGAAAACAGAGAAAGTTGGTGAGCAGCGGACAAAACCTCACAAGAAGAGGGAGAGGAGAGAGGGGTAGAGGAGGGAGAGGAGAGAAAGGATGGAGAGAAGAGAGGGGTAGAGGAGGGAGAGGGGTAGAGGAGGGAGGGGAGAGAGAGGATGGAGAGAGGGGAGATGAGGGAGAGGAGAGATAGGGGTAGAGGAGAGAGGAGGGAGAGGAGATAGAGGGAATAGGAGGCCCAGGAGGGAGAAGGGTAGAGGAGGAAGAGGAGAGAGAGGAGGAAGAGGAGAGAGAGGAGGGAGAGGAGAGAGATGGGTAGAGGAGAGAGATGAGGGAAAGGAGAGAGGAGAGAGATGGGAGAGGAGGGAGATGAGAGAAAGGGTATAGGAGGGAGAAGGGTAGAGGAGGAAGAGGAGAGAGAGGAGGGAGAGGAGAGAGAGGGGTAGAGGAGAGAGAGGGTAGAGGAGGGAGGTGAGAGAGAGGATGAAGAGGAGAGAGAGGAGGGAGAGGAGAGAGAGGAGGGAGAGGAGAGAGGGGTAGATGAGGGAGAGGGGAGAGAGGAGAGAGAGGAGGGAGAGAAGAGAGAGAGGGTAGAGGTGTGAGAGGAGGGAGGGGAGAGAGAGGATGGAGAGGAGGGAGAGATGGTAGAAAAGCGAGAGGAGAGAGAGGGGTAGAGGAGAGAGATGGGAAAGAGGGTAGAGGAGAGAGATGGGTAGAGGGGGAAGAGGAGATAGAGGGTAGAGGAGGGAGAAGGGTAGGAGAGGAGAGAGATGGTAGTGGAGGGAGAGGAGAGCGATGAAGAGGAGGGAGGGAGGAGAGGAGAGAGAGGGGTAGAGGGGTAGAGGAGAGAGAGGGTAGAGGAGGGAGAGGGTAGAGGTGGTAGAGGAGAGAGAGGGTAGATGAGAGAGAGGAGGGAGAGGAGAGAGAGGGTAGATGAGAGAGAGGGGGGAGAGGAGAGAGAGGGTATAGGAGGGAGAGGAGAGAGAGGGTAGATGAGAGAGAGGGGGGAGAGGAGAGAGAGGGTAGAGGAGGGAGAGGAGAGAGAGGGTAGAGGAGGGAGAGGAGAGAGAGGGTAGAGGAGGGAGAGGAGAGAGAGGGTAGAGGAGGGAGAGGAGAGAGAGGGTAGAGTTGGGAGAGGAGAGAGAGGGTAGAGGAGGGAGAGGAGAGAGAGGGTAGAGGAGGGAGAGGGTAGATGAGAGAGAGGAGGGAGAGGAGAGAGAGGGTAGATGAGGGAGAAGGTAGAGGAGGGGGGAGAGAGGGTAGAGGCGGGAGAGGAGAGAGGGGTAGAGAAGGGAGAGGAGGGAGGGGGGAGAGAGGGGAAAGGAGGGAGAGGAGAGGAGCTAGAGGGTAGAGGAGAGAGAGAGGAGAGAAAGGAGGGAGAGGAGAGAGGGGGTAGAGGGGGGAGAGGAGGGATAGGAGACGAGAGAGGGTAGAGGAAAGAGAAGAGGGAGAGGAGAGAGATGGTAGAGGGGGGAGAAGAGAGAGAGGAGGGAGAGGAGGGAGAGGAGAGAGAGGGTAGGAGAGAGAGGAGAGAGAGGAGAGAGAGGGTAGAGGTGAGAGAGGAGGGAGAGGAGAAAGATGGGTAGAGGAGGGAGATGGGAGAGAGAAGGGAGAGGAGAGAGAGGAGGGAGAGGAGAGAGATGGGTAGAGGGGAGAGAGGAGGTAGAAGGATAGAGGAGGGAGATATGGAGCTCTGATGGTTGGAAAGTGAAGATTCAGGGGAAAATAACTTCCTGTTTGGCGCGCCCCTCCCTCTTGGCCGATCTGCCGATCTGCCACCAGATGGCGCTCTTGAACCGCTAGAGAGTTGAGAGGAGATCAGTACTGCGTCTCAGGGCTCCGGAAAGGAAATATGATTTCGATGACAGATTTTTGAAATATTGACATCAAAGACGAGTTACGGCGTCTTCGGCAGAATGAGCATGGCTCTGAATGACGTGTGACTCGTCCGCGGCGGTTAAAGTGTTAATTTCCGATACCAATATCAACCGATACCGATATATGCAGGGTTTCCCCCCCCAAAACATTTAATAATTTCAGGTAATTAACATTACATATCTCTTGTTGTGGAATTAACACATTATGCATACTTTTGACAATAAATTAAATCAGAATTTGTTCTTACTTGCTTGCCTGGGTAAATAAAGGTTCTAGAAATGTAAACAAAAAAAATAATAATAATTGGAAAACCGATACCGATATTTTCCGATATCACATTTTAATGCCGATATCGGCGGATAATATCGGTAGGCCGATAATATCGGACATCCCTAGTTAAAAGTGCAAGTAGATAGTTTTAAGTTTTCGATTTTCGATCGTCTACCCAAGCCGGAAACCGGAAATGGATATTTTGAACCATGGGAATTGTAGTCTTTTTGCGGCTATTTTGTAGAGGACATGCATAGCTGTCGACCAGCGTTGGAATTTTTCCGAACTACACTTCCTGTCACATTCTGTGGTGGTTCAAAGTTCAGTGTTCTGAATGAATCATATCAATAATTGTTATGATTCGCGATAATAAGCCACAAAAGGTAACGTTTTTGACAAATATTGAAACGCAGTTAGTTTCTCCTCCCTATTGTTAGCATGTAGGAACAATTAGATCTGAAATTAGTTTTTTTTTTTTTAATCATAATTCATATTCTCCTTTGTTTCATCACAATTTAAGCAAGCCTAGTAATAGACACAATATTTCTGACACTGTGAATACATTCCCTGAGGTCCATAGATGTACCTAGATACCAAGAATATGCAAATAGCCCTTGTAGAAGTGGAGCACTATTCCATTTACCTAGGTATATATTTTATGCAGATATTCACATCGTGTGGAACAGGTTAAATGCCTTGCTCAAGGGTACTCCAGCAGTAGGTATTGAGGGACGGGAGAGAGTTGCTCATTAATTTGCCCGCCAAGTATTTTCCTTCCGGTCCGGGGGATCAAACCGGCAACCTTCCAGTCACAAATCCGCTTCTCTAACCTTTAGGCCACTGCTGCCCCCATTGGAACCCTGGAATCTATCAAGGAGTGCCTTCGACAAGAACACAAACTCACTCAGGAAATTATCAGTCATGGTGGAGATTTCTACCCTCTGCACGGAGATGAGACAAGACATTGAGGCCATACATTGGGAAACAGCGGTGAGTGTGGAGGACCTGCGCCGAGAAATGGGAAAAGAAGACCTGAGCCAGGTGAAAACAGAGCCAGAGCCAGGTGAAAACAGAGCCAGAGCCAGGTGAAAACAGAGCCAGAGCCAGGTGAAAACAGAGCCAGAGCCAGGTGAAAACAGAGCCAGAGCCAGGTGAAATTGGTATTGAAGGACGGGAGAGAGTTGCTCATGAATTTGCCCGCCAAGTATTTTCCTTCCGGTCCTGGGGATCAAACCGGCAACCTTCCAGTCACAAATCCGCTTCTCTAACCTTTAGGCCACTGCTGCCCCCATTGGAACCCTGGGCCCTCATGTATCAACTTGACTTACGCACAAATATGTGCTTAAGCCGTGCGTACGACCATTCCTAAGCAAAGTGTGGGATTTATCTATTTGAACTTGTGCTTGACTTTGTGCGTATATTTAAGCACAGGTCGGACCATGCTTAGCTGACGCCCTGTGGTAGAATATGGGGACTGCAGACGGACGGCATAGATCAGTTGCATGCATTAGTTTCAACACGGAAATAAGCTTGACTGACGTGTTCTGTATGACCCCCGTAATTCATTATAGTTCATTGTGAAATAGCGATATTAGTGTAATTATTGTCAAACCCTAAATAGCATGTGGAATAGGTCTTTCTCTCCGAATGAATGCAGGTTTATATATATAGCGTTATCGGGTGCACTGACTGCGCTCGCAGGAACTGTTTTCAGAGATAGCATCAGATAGGGATGAATGAATGAATGAGGGGCAGTCTAATTGCAGAGAGAACATAATATTAACTAGAGTCCACTACCCGAGACACCTCCTTCATTTGTACCGCAATTTGGGACCCAAATTGGAGCTATAAGCTTAAAAGCTTTTCCGTGCTTATTTGAGAAGGTCCAGCTGCAGAGCCGGAGAGACAGACAGCAGAGAGACAGACAGACAGACAGATAGACACTGTTCCACAGTGTGTGTGTGTGTGACCAGTAGTCTCCTAGTAGAGACCCCCCCCCCCCCTCTGGACCACCTCCCAGTAGAGACCCCCCCCCCCCCCCCCCTCTGGACCACCTCCTAGTAGAGACAAGTTTTTTGAAATGTATGTTTATATATGCAAATGAGGCACTTCCCCATTAAATATGTGGACATTTATGGATGCAATAAGGCAAAATGAAGTAAAATAAACAACTAAATGTGTGCTATTGACGTTTTATTGTCACTAGTTTCATAGAAGACATGTTTAGGAAGCAAAATATAACAAAATCTCAAAATCAACAAAAAAAGTATATTTGCCTATTCACCTGCAGTGTCTCGCCTTAATCCTCATCTTCGTCTAGAAGTCTCTACTAGGAGGTGGTCCAGAGGGGGGGGGGGCTGAGTCTCTACTATTAGACTAGTAGCCACACATACGCACGCACGCACGCACGCACGCACACACACACACACACACACACACACACACACACACACACACACACACACACACACACACACACACACACACACACACACACACACACACACACACACACACACACACACACACACACACACACACACACACACACTGTGGAACAGTGTCTGTCTGTCTGTCTGTCTCTCTGCTGTCTGTCTCTCTGCTGTCTCTCTCAAAATAGTATAAGTGCTATCTTGGCCCTCAGAGTTGCTCTCCGGCTCTGCAGCTGGACCCTTCTCAAATCAGCACGAAAAAAGCTATAAGCTTATAAAACGATTTAATATGCTAAACTTCGTTTTAAATTCTTTAATTCACTTTTGTTTATTTCATAAAGATTTTCCCGACATAATGCTACCTGCCCCGACCAGATCCGTCACTCTGTTGCGATACAGATGAATTATCTACTCAGAAAGCTTATAAAACGATTTAATATGCTAAACTTTGTTTTTAAATTCTTTAATTCACTTTTGTTTATTTCATAAAGATTTTCCCGACATAATGCTACCTGCCCCGACCAGATCCGTGACTCTGTTGCGATACAGATGAATTATCTACTCAGAATAGTATTATAAAGTGGCTATCTTTTATGCTGTAGATCACTGCTGGTATGTGCATGCAGAACCTTTATTTCAGCGGGGACTGTAGTATTTATTTGACGTTACTGTACAATATATGTGTATTAAAAGACGGAGCTGTCTTTTATTGTATTATAATAATTATTAATATTAAAAATAAATTAAGAAAGGCATTCTTATTCCAGCATGCATTAATGACACTAACGGGCAACGGCAAAACAGTGGTTAATGGTCTTTATTAGTGTTTGCGGTGTCCAGGCAGCAATGGTCTTTTAGGAAGTTAATAGATTTTTATATATATATATAATATTATATTATTATTATAGATATTTATCATGACAGGTGTGCGTAGGACCTGTGTACGCACGTGTGATGAATCCAGTTTTTTTTGTGCGTGCACACATTCTAAATTCTGTGCTTAAGTATGGAAATAGAACATTTTCTACGTCACGTTGATGAATGAGGGCCCTGGAATCTATCAAGGAGTGCCTTCGACAAGAACACAAACGTACTCAGGAAATTATCAGTCATGGTGGAGATTTCTACCCTCTGCACGGAGATGAGACAAGACATTGAGGCCATACATTGGGAAACAGCAGTGAGTGTGGAGGACCTGCGCCGAGAAATGGGAAAAGAAGACCTGAGCCAGGTGAAAACAGAGCCAGGACGTGGACGTGGACGTACTCAGGAGAGATGTGGGAACAGAAAGCACCGGCGAGCTAGCCAGATGCATGGAGGATCGGGATGACTGGAAGCACCGATGGAGGGCCCGTCCGAGGATGACCTAGAGAGAGCCAGGTGAAAACAGAGCCAGAGCCAGGTGAAAACAGAGGCAGAGCCAGGTGAAAACAGAGCCAGGTGAAAACAGAGCCAGAGCCAGGTGAAAACAGAGCCAGGTGAAAACAGAGCCAGAGCCAGGTGAAAACAGAGCCAGGTGAAAACAGAGCCAGAGCCAGGTGAAAACAGAGCCCTTTGCGCCTACCATTGGTTAATTGCCCCAAAATACGACTTTAAAAGTACAGAACTTTTCAATAATTATTATTGTTATAACTTATTGCATGCGTTCTGTCTGAAATGGATTATATATTTCTGTTAGAACAGTTATGCTCTGGCCGCCCAGGCCATTGATTGATTGAAGATTGTATTAACAGATTGCAGAATGGGTACAATACAGTACTCAATACACACAATTGTTAAGGAGATGCAGACCAGAGAAAGACTTTCGTCTTGTTTACAGGGTCCCCCATTTTCATAATGAAATTTATGACATATACACACCATACAGATATACAGATATATCATGACATTTATGACATACATGACATACAGATATACAGTACTGTATATGTAGCATAGAACGCATATTTAGAGATCGTCTATATCAGTGGTTCCCAAACTTCTTGTTTATGCGGACCACTAGATTGTTATCAAGCACATTTGCGGACCACCTCGTATGCAAACAGTAAAAATAAATAAATAAACAACTGATGTTGACAGAATCCGGCTATAGGCCGACAATAATGTGGTCAAGAGGCATGGTTTCTATCTTTAGCCTTTAAGCGGCGTGGTTTATTCATTCACATGGTATGAGCAGCAGCACATGAGGTCTCCTCTCACTGAGAGGCTGGGGGGAAAGAGGTAGAGTAGGAGGAGACATCTCTATTTATACTCGCCACCTGGTGGTGTCTTGAGTGGCTCCGCCTAGAGCGCCCTCTAGTGGAAACAGTCATATATGCAGTTAGACAGTTACTAACAATCCTACATAGAACCTCTGACTTCAACACTCCCACTTAGGGTTGTATACGCATACTGGATAACTTCTCCGAAAAACATTTAACAAAGGAAATAATATAATCCAAAACATCAATAGAGTATGGCAGTCAATATTTACACATTAAACATGACCTTTGCAAATCTCTTCAATTTCAATTTGGAACAGGTTTCCTCATAGTGTCTGCTACCCTGTCGTCCGTTTGGACAATAAATCAGTGTCATTCTTTCTTCTCTGATGACAGATCTGATGAGATGATATTTTCTATATCGACATGTTTACACCTATGTCGGCACACTGGGTTCCTAGCAATCACAATGGTTCCCTGGTTGCCTTCATAAACAACAGTCTTCATATATACATAGTGTCCATCATTTTTAAATGATGTTGACAAAACGCCCCTCATCTTCAAAAACACAATATTCGGTATAGAGGATACATTCCAATTACCTACTACATATTAAGCAATATATTCATAATCTTATCTCCCTCACTTCGAGCAGTTGTTCTAGATAAACACATTTTGCATTGTCATAGCTAGAAACATATACTCAGCTTCACAGGCTGATAGTATCACTGTGGGCTTTAAGCTCTAAACCCTTGCTGCCCCTTCTGAAACACAGCTGTTCGTCTGCTGCACCTCTGGGATAACGAAAAACATGTTTTTGACGTAGTTCAATGCTTCTCTGTGGGGTCAGCAAAATACTGTGACAATTTTACTTACTACAAAACATAGGTCAGGGTGAGTACAGGTTGTCTAACAAATGAGGCTACCCACAGCTTTTATATACATCTCTTACTTCAGTCAAAACATCTCAGGATCTTTTCCACATAATTAAATCATTGAGAACATGGTTAAGTCATCCACCTTTGTATTTAAACATGGGATCAATTTCTGTATTTAAACATGGTAAATCATCCACCTCTGTACTTAAACATGGAATTAAACATAGGGTCCATTTCAGTATTTAAACATGGACTCTAATCAGGTATTTAAACCTGGATTCTACTCCTCCCGTATTTAAACCTGGAGTATCATCCTCCTGCATTTAAGCAGTGTAGCCACCCATCTTCAGTATTTAAACATGGAGTACCCTCCTTCAGCATTTAAGCAATTAGCTACAAAGCATACTTTGTATTTGTCGTGGCCTTCAATACCCTCCTGGATTGAATACACCCATTTCCCTCCCACTGTCTGTCTGCCCTCTGGTAACTTGGCTGGAGCAAACGTGTGGTTGTCCTCTAGGGACATCATCTCCTCATCCCTTGCTCTCTCCCATTTACTTGATTCGGGGGACAATGTGACCTCTTTAAAGGTCGGGGGTACCCCACTGACTACCCTGTAGCAGTAATCAACGGTGGTAAGTGTACTGTCACCCTCGTCACTCCCTTTTCGGGCATAATCTGTCAGATACTTTGGGGGTTTGTGTTCCCTTGAGGGATACCTCCCACTGCTTGGGGCACTTGACGTCACCCTAGGATGCTCCTCGTCATCGCCCTCTGGGGGTGGCTGACTGTCTGCCTGCACGACCGTGCTAAGTACACTGGGCTGATGTGTCTCTGTTTCTACACACCTTACTCTGGAGTCCAGCTCTGGCTCCTCTGTCTGTGTCTCGCTCTCACATGTTGTCTTTGTGACAAACTTGACTAGCATGTGTTTCTGCACTCTCCCTTTACCGGGATGATAAACTAGGAAAGTGGGGCTTCCCTTGTCGTGCGCTACAAAGAGTCCTTTTACACATCTGGACTCGGGCTTTCCCCTGTCCTGCAGGTACGCATAACACACTGATCCAAATCGGTGCATTCTGGCTAGATTACACTTCTTTCCTGTCAGTGCTGTATACGGGGTGGTGCCCGAGTGCTTATTAAAGCACCTGTTTCTGGTGTAAGCGGCTTCTTGCACCGCATAATGCCATAGGCTCTTAACTAAGTTACTGTCTACTAGCTTACACCTAGCCATTTCGAAAAGGGTGCGCCATTTCCTCTTTGCCACTTCGTTCTGGTGTGGGGGATATGGACGTGACGTCTCGTGTCTTATCTTGTACCTTCTCAACAGTGATTGGAACTCTCAGTTTGTGAACTCGGTTTCGTTGTCAGACCTCAAGCATCCTACGTTACCATAAGGGGCTACGTCTGCCAGGAATTTCTCCGTGGCCTGGAGTGTGTCACTCTTTGCTTTGAGAAAGTAAACAAACACTGCTCCTGTGCACACATCTGTAAAAGACTGTACATATCTAAAGCCTCCTATGGACTCGTTGCTTACTGGACCGGCTAGATCCGTGTTAACTAATGCAAGTGGTACCTTTACTTTTTCTGTGGGATTTCTGTTTCTCGGTTGAGTAAACGTCCCCGTTTTGCACACTGCACAATTTTTGTCAGGTCTACGCTTTTCACCAATGTGCATGCCTTCCGTCACTGCTTGCAGTTTCAGTAAATCCTGGTAATTACAATGACCCATAATCTCGTGCCATGTCTGAATATCATGACTGGCCGTCACGCTACACATATCATTATTATCATTACACTTGTCGTTGTCATTACACTCCGTTTGCAGATAATATGTTCTCTGGTACATCTTTATGTCAAACCGTGTACCGTCAGGTTCTACAAGAACATTTTTACCTTTATCGAAGAATACCTTGGCACAGCTTGCAGTAGCAGCTATTACAGAGAATAGTCCTTGTGGGAACGATGGTACGTAGAAAGCGTTCTTTAACGTCACCGTACGCCGGCGCCCCCCGCTGTCCGTGAGGCATACCTGTGCGTCTCCTCTCTCTTGCGCCAACCCGTAGGTGCGCTTCCCGTCTGCCAGCTCCATGCTCTGCCTCTCCGGGTGCAAAGTTCTTGAACCGACTCCTGTCGTTGATGACATGGGACGACACACCTGTGTCCACGATCAGTCCCCTCCTCTGGGCCCGCTGCAGCTGTGCCGGCCTGGCGATGCACGCTGTCCGCGCCCCGAAAGCGAAGTCTTCTTGTCCCGTTATTCTCCGGGCGTCGTCTCGATCCGTCTCACGTCGACCGTCTCTGCCATCGTGTCCGCTGCCGCCATCTTGTCCATGGCCGCCGTCTCGTCCCTGGCCGTCATCTTGTCCATGCGCGTATCGCGCGCTCTGGTCGTGTTTCTTCATGCAAGCTCTGTCTGTGTGCCCCGTGGATTTACAGAAGCTGCACCAGACAGTCTTTGTGCAGTCGCCTCTCCGATGGCCTTTCTCTCTGCATCGCCAACACGCCAGTTCCGCCGTGTTCCTGGTCCTCTCCCTTGGCGTCGCTCGGGCCTTTAGCACCCTCTCTCAATGCATACACTAGTGATGTGACGATTCATCGATTTGCATCGGTGCGCCGGCATACACGTTCACGATGCAAGTGCACCGGTGGAATAAGTCCGCGTCGGCAAAATGTCAGGCTGAACTCGCGATGCATCTTGTTGTAGCGTCTTTGCACCGGTCAAAACCGATGCATTGATATAATTTCCTCTCATCCACTTGTCAGCAGTGCACTGTGACTGCACACACACACAGCAGATACTATTGCTTTGCTACTACATAAGGCGAGAGCCGCGTCACAGTTATCAACAAACAGTGGAAGTCGAGGAGACATGAATAGAATTGCCCAACATGCTAACGCTAGTAGCCTCTGGCTAACGCCAGTTAGCCGTTCAGCTAACGCTAAACTAGTGTCTAACTAAAGTGACTCTGCAACACCAGTAACATTAGTGAGGAGGGGGGGGGGGGGTATATTGAAGACGCTTGACAACAGGGGTTCAAAGATAACTTCACATTTATTGGTTATTCATTTCTTAATTATATCGCTTCATGCAATCCATCCAGCTCCGTGTTGTTGACATAATGCTACGGTCGGAAAGTATCTGACGCATCCTAGTGACCTAGTCTAGTGTGTGACATCATCAACTGTCGACGGCCACTCAGACGGGGAGGGGCTCTCTCTCTCTCTCTCTCTCTCTCTCTCTCTATCTCTCTCTCTCTCTCTCTCTCTCTCTCCTCTCTCTCTCTCTCGTGTGTTTTTAGCTAAAGTGGATAGAAAAGACAGTTTATGCAAAAGTCTTCTTAGGCACCCAAGAGTTTTTATATAAATTGTCTTACAGTAGATAATTTTATTTTTAATAATAATATAAGCTGCATATAAGGAATACAACCAAATCCTCTGTCATACCATAAAATTTTATTATTTATTATTATTATTATTTTGCATCGTGTTGAATCGCATCGTATCGCCCCGAATCGCATTATGTTGAATCAAATCGTATCGAATCGTATCGTATCTCAACAGGGGGTGAATCATATCGCATCGCATCGCCCGGTGCTTCAAATGTAACGTTAATGTATCGTATCGTTGGCACCGTATCGAGATGCACATCGCATCGGCCTCAGTGAGGAGATGCACATCCCTAGCATACACACACTAGATAGACAGAGGTTTAGATATTTAGATAGATATATAATAGTAATATAATAGAAAGAGAGAGAAAGAAAGAAAGAAAGAAAGAAAGAAAGAAAGAAAGAAAGAAAGAAAGAAAGAAAGAAAGAAAGAAAGAAAGAAAGAAAGAAAGAAAGAAAGAAAGAAAGAAAGAAAGAAAGAAAGAAAGAAAGAAAGAAAGAAAGAAAGAAAGAAAGAAAGAAAGATACAGAGAGAGAGACATTTATAATAATAATTATTATTATTATTATTAAATAGAATCATTTTCTATAGGCTTGCCGTGGTAGTCAGTGATACTGGTGTATACACACACTAGATAGACCGAGGTTTAGACATTTATATATATATATATATATATATATATATATATATATATATATATATATATATATATATATATATATATATATATATTATAGTAATAGATAGAGAGAGAGAGAGAGAGAGAGAGAGAGAGAGAGAGAGAGAGAGGAGAGAGAAAGAAAGAAAGAAAGAAAGAAAGAAAGAAAGAAAGAAAGAAAGAAAGAAAGAAAGAAAGAAAGAAAGAAAGAAAGAAAGAAAGAAAGAAAGAAAGAAAGAAAGAAAGAAAGAAAGAAAGAAAGAAAGAAAGAAAGAAAGAAAGAGATACAGAGATATATACAGAGAGAGACATTTATAATAATTATATTATTAATTCGTTTTTTACACACACACACACACACACACACACACTAATAACATGATCATAACCAAACCAATTTCAAATGTATCATCAAGTACAAAATAGATTTGATCGTAATATTTATGAGAATGCATGTTTTTTCACACTACAGGAGGAGTATGTCACAGTATGATGTCATAATCGAACATTCTAGAACATTTGTGTTCTATATATGCAACAATTCTCTGAGCATTTCCTGGCAAACCTAGGTATGTAATTTCATCTTTCCTTGTGACAATATTGTCACCCACTGTACAAGACTGTACAAGAAATTCCTTCTATAATGTACTGATTTCTTTTGATTTCTCTGTTTGAGAGAGAGAGTGTGTGTGTGTGTGTGCAGGGGAGTAGCTGGGGGGGGGGGGGGGGGGTTAGGATGATTCCAAGGGCCCAGCAAATGCCCCAAATTTTTTTATAGATTGGGGGCCCCACATTTTTTAATAGATTGGGGGCCCACAAATTGATTCTTTCATGGGGCCCAGAATCTCCAGCTACGCCCCTGTGAGCGCACCTTTCTACTCTAGAGAGCTGTCATCACCGTGATGCGCGCTTGAATGAACTGCGAGATAACTCATAACTCGTACACACACGCACTCTGTCTCTGCCATACAGTAGTTTATGTTGTTTTAGCGCGACGTGGGTATATACACGGGCGAGGATGAAAAGCATAAGACTATACTTTTAATACATAAATTAACGTTCCGTCGGGTCCCGTGTATTCTCGAGAATGATAATAATAATAATAATGCAGGACCTCTTCAGATTATATTATCAACGACAGACAGTGAGAAACACAACCCCCCCCCCTCTCGCGCTGAAGAATATGCATATTAGATCACTCAGTGATTAACACCTATGCGCTGTTTGTGTGTGCGCGCGTCCATGTATGTGCGTTTCGTGACGCGATGTAGTTCTTATCGCAAATGGAGATTATTACAATCATACCATCTAGCAAGAATTAAACGTATTTACAAGTCGTATTAGGTTTAGCAAGTTGGGGGACGTATACCTTACATGTCAAAGCACTAGAAATGGCCATTTTTCTATTTTTATCGATTTCTGAAAAGATGTCCTTTTTGAGCATTTAAGAGGGATTCTAATTCTTTTGTTGTCCGCCGACGGGTTCAAAGCTCCAGCGTGACCCCTAAGGGTTAACACAGATCTTGCCGGTCCAGTAAGAAACAAGTCCATAGGAGGCTTTAGATATGTACAGTCTTTTACAGATGTGTGCACAGGGGCAGTGTTTGTTTACTTTTTCAAAGCAAAGAGTGACACACTCCAGGCTAGCCCCTTATGGTAACGTAAGATGCTTGAGGTCCGACAACGGAACCGAGTTCACGAACAGAGAGTTCCAATCACTGTTGAGGAGGAACAAGATAAGACACGAGACGTCATGTCCATATTCCCCACACCAGAACGGAGTGGCAGAGAGGGAATGGCGCACTCTTTTCAAAATGGCTAGGTGTAAGCTAGTAGACAGTAACTTACCTAAGAGTCTATGACACTATGCGGTGCAAGAAGCCGCTTACACCAGAAACAGGTGCTTTAATAAGCACACGGGCACCACCCTGTATAATAATATAATTAAATAATTTAGGACCTGCTCAGAGGTCATCAATCGGCACGCATGCGATGCATGCATGCGATTCGTCTCTGCGATTAACCCATCCCATCGTCCTTCCCCCCCAAGGGCAGCCGGGAGCAGACAGGCGTCAACGTGAGCCGCGCCAGGGGACCAAACCAAGTGCTCCTGTCCGTCTTCGTCAAGGACGCCACAGCGTTAGCGATCTTGTTGTTGTGCATGTTTTTCCATTGGGTTTATCTTATGGGGGGGGGAAACCCTTGCGAGCACGGGGAGACCATGCAAACTCCACACTGAAAGGCCTGGGAGATACCCCACCTGGGTAACTGGCATCATGGAAACCTGGTCCCCAAGCGGGAATCGAACCCTGGACCTTCTTGCTGTGAGGCGACAGTGTTTGACCACTACACCACCATGCCGCTTATATACATACACATATATAATACACATATGTATACAGCACTGACAAGAAAGAAGTGTAATCTAGCTAGAATGCATACATTTGGATCAGTGTGTTATGCGTACCTGCAGGACAGAGGAAAGCTCGAGTCCAGATGTGAAAAGGGACTTTTTGTAGGGCACGACAAGGGAAGCCCGCTTTCCTGGTTTATTATCCCGGTAAAGGGGGAGTGCAGAAACACAGGCTGGTCAAGTTTGTCACAAAGACAACATGTGAGAGCGAGACACAGACAGAGGAGCCAGAGCTGGACTCCAGAGTAAGGTGTGAAGAAACAGAGACACCTCAGCCCAGTGTACTTAGTGCAGACAGACAGTCAGCCACCCCCGGAGGGCGATGACGAGGAGCACCCGAGGGTGACGTCAAGTGCCCCAAGCAGTGGGAGGTATCCCTCAAGGGAACACAAACCCCCAAAGTACCTGACAGACTATGCCCGGAGAGGAAGTGACGAGGAGGACAGTACACTTACCACCATTGATTACTGCTACAGGGTAGTCAGTGGGGTACCTCAGACCTTTAAAGAGGCCATAGTGTCCCCTGAATCAAGTAAATGGGAGAGAGCAATGGATGAGGAGATGAGGTCCCTAGAGGACAACCACACCTTTACTCTAACCAAGTTACCAGAGGGCACACAGACAGTGGGAGGGAAATGGGTGTACTCAATCAAGGAGGGTATTGAAGGCCATGACAAGTACAAAGTGAGGTTTGTAGCTAAAGGTTACAGTCAGAGGGAGGGGATAGAGTACGGTGAAACATTCTCCCCCACAGCCAATCTGACCAGTATAAGGGTAGTGATGCAGAAAGCAGCTGAGGATAATTTGATTTGACATCAGATGGATGTGAAGACAGCCTATCTGCACGCACCCATAGATAGGGACATATATACGGAACAACCTGAAGGTTATGAAAAGAAAGGAGAGAAGCTAGTGTGTAAGCTGGAAAAATCCATTTACGGCCTGAAACAGTCTGGGTGAAATTGGAACGAGATGCTTCATACATGTCTCATTGAAGATCACTTCCTACAGAACCCAGTAGACCCCTGTGTTTACTCAAGGGAGTCAAAAGAGTTAGGAAAAGTTATCATCGTCATTTGGGTCGATGATTTGATCATCGCAGCAGACAACACTAGAAACCTAGCACAGGTGAAAGGTATGCTCTCCACCAGATTCAAAATGAAAGACCTTGGAAGGTTAAAGCATTTTCTAGTCATGGACTTTGAACAGTCTACCAATTGTGTAAAAATATCCCAGAAGAGATATGTGGAAAAGATCCTGAAACGTTTTGACATGCAAGAATGTAGATCAAGGGAAACACCATGTGATCAAAAGTTTGACTACCAGGAGGATGCTCAGAAACTGACAGATGTAAAAATGTACAGAGAAGCTGTGGGTAGCCTAATTTATTTAACAACATGTACCCGCCCTGACCTATGTTTTGTAGTGAGTAAACTGTCACAGCATTTTGCTGACCCCACAGAGGAGCATTGGATTACAGCAAAACATGTTTTTTGTTATCTCAAAGGTACAGCAGATAAACAGCTGTGTTTCAGAAAGAGCAGCGAGGGTTTAGGACTTAACCTAAGCTTTTCTTTATCATAAATCGATCAATAGAGACTGTATTTGTTATGGTTTGTAACCGACCCCAATCGCACAACACAAGACAGGTATGATGGTTTGCCAAGAAACAGATATTTATTGAGAACAGGGAAAAAGGGCACTGTCCCTTTAAGGGAGAAAACACAAAACACTGGAATAACACAAGAGGGGAAGGTAAAGTGCCTTTAAGAGGCGGGCAGGAAAAGGGAACACTAAGGGAAGGTATAAGGGAACGCCTAGGGACAGAGGAACTAGAGACTAGGAGAACTAGGGACAAGGAGAACTAGGGACAGAGAGAACTAGGGACAAAAGGGACAGAGGACTAGGGACTAGGAGAACTAGGGACAAGGAACTAGGTGGAACTAGAAAGGGGAGAACTAGGGACAGAGGCCCGCGGAGGCGGGCTGGGGACAGGAAGGACTGGGAGGACTGGTGGGAAACATCTGGGCCGCTCTGCCGAACAGAGGAGAGGGTTAATATTCAAAAGGGAACAAACAGAGCAGATGCAGAACAGTCCAAAAAAACAAAGTAACAAAGTAATAATATCTTCGTGTGACAAACACACAGGGGGAGATGTAATGTCCAAAAATACTATCTAAGTGAGAACAAAAAAGGAGGCATTACGCTGGGTGAGTGACATCACAATCAAAACTCACCCAGGCGTAATGGTACAGGAAACGCAGCGGGGCGAGGGCATCGCCACCGGGTGGCTGGCTGTCCGAGCCGAGAACAGAGTGGTGCTGGAACAGGCGGCGGTGGCGAGGGTGTCGCCACCGGGTAGCCGACTGTCCGAGCCGAGGACAGAGTGGTGCTGGAACAGGCGGCGGTGGCGAGGGTGTCGCCACCGGGAAGCCAGCTGTCCGAGCCGAGGACAGAGTGGTGCGCCACAACTTGGAGTGCGCACCGGAACCGAGAGACGCATCGGGGTGCGTCTGCGTGGAGGGGTGTGCCAAGCACGAAGGTCTGGAAGATGCGCTCCTGCGCGCTGGTCTGGAGAGCGTGCCAAGCTCGAAGGTCTAGGAGATGCGCGTCTGCGCGCTGGTCGGGAGAGCGTGCCAAGCTCGAAGGTCTAGGAGATGCGCGTCTGCGCGCTGGTCGGGAGAGCGTGCCAAGCTCGAAGGTCTAGGAGATGCGCGTCTGCGCGCTGGTCGGGAGAGCGTGCCAAGCTCGAAGGTCTGGTAGATGCGCGTCTGCGCGCTGAGGTCTGGAGAGCGTGCCAAGCTCGAGGGTCTGGAAGATGCGCGTCTGCGCTGGTCTGGAGAGCGTGCCAAGCTCGAAGGTCTGGTAGATGCGCGTCTGCGCTGGTCTGGAGAGCGTGCCAAGCTCGAGCGTCCTTGGAAGATGCGCGTTGCGCGCTGAGGACTGGAGAGCGTCTGCGCTGGTCTGGATGTGCGTCAGGACGAACAGCTGCGCGGGGGTCTGCAGTGGAACGCTGGGGTGCCTCCCGTGGAAGTACAGGGAGCGCAGACCAGTCTCCCCCACAGGCAACGGCGACAGCTGGCGAAGGCTGGAGCAAACATCTCGACGCCGGAGAATGGAACAGCATAGGCAGACAGAGGATCTCCCGAAAGAGTCTAGATGTTTAGAGAATATGACTCGGCAAGTATACAACACGACCCCACCCGAAAACGAGGGGAAGCGCCCTGGTATTTAAAGCCCACAGGGGAACTAATTAGCCTGCCACCACAGGTGCGAGAGGTAATTGATAATCGAACAGGTGTGGCCACTGAGAGTAAAGAACGAGAGGGTGGGGGCTAGAGAGAGTGAGTAGGGAATTCCTAACAGTAGGCTTAAAGAAGACAGAGAAAGTTGGTGAGCAGCGGACAAAACCTCACAGTACCCCCCCCTCAACGGGAGCCACCTGGCGACCCAAAACAAATACAGACAGAGTGGCAGGGGGCAAAACAAGACAAAAACAAAAGGTACTGGCCAAGCCAGCAGGGGAAGCCACCACAAGAGTGGGGCTAGCAAAAGAAACAGGGTCGCCGAGGGGTAACTAGGGTAGCAGAGGGGCAACAGGAGGAACTGGCCTAGAGGAAACCGGGCCTAGAGGAACCGGGTCAGGAGGAACTGGGTCCAGAGAACTAGTCTAGAGGAACTGGTCTAGAGAACTGGCCTAGAGAACTGGCCAAGAGAACTGGCCTAGAGAACCGGTCTAGAGAACTGGTTTAGAGAACTGGCCTAGAGAACCTGAGGGGCAAGCAGGGTAGCTAAGGGGTAACCATGGTAGCACCGGGAAAGGGCTAGCAGAGGGAAAGGGTAGCCGCCAGGGCACCGAGCTACAGGGCCTATGCTAGCTGTACTGTTACATCAACATAGAGGCTGCGCAAGCTGCCGGAGCTAGGCTAGCAGAGGGAAAGGGTAGCTGCCAGGGCACTGATAGCCACAGGGCCTATGCTAGCTGTACTGCTACACAAAAAGTGGAGGCCATGCAGAGGGACCGGGTTAGCCGCTTGGGCCTGGCTAGCCACAGGGCCTATGTCAGCTGCAAGGCTGCATCAACATAGAGGCTGTGCTAACAGCCGGGGCCAAGCTAGCAGACCGGGACCATGCAGAGGGAACTGGGTTAGCCGCCAGGGCATGGCTAGCTACAGGGCCCATGCCAGCAGCAAGGGCTGCATAAACATAGAGGCTGTGCTAGCAGCCGGGGCTAAGCTAGCAGACAGGGGCTCTGCTGAGGGACTGGGTTAGCTGCCAGGGCATGGCTAGCTACAGGGGGGTCAAACAGGGCTAAAAGGGAAGCAAACAGGGGAGCTAACCGGGGAGACTAACAGGCTAACAAGGGAGCTAAAAGGGCTAACAGGGAAGCTAGAGGGGACAAGAGAGAAAGAAAAAAAGGCAAACTCAACATACACCGTCTGTGCTGGCTGGGGTCGTCGATTGGGTGGGGTCGTACTGTTATGGTTTGTAACCGACCCCAATCGCACAACACAAGACAGGTATGATGGTTTGCCAAGAAACAGATATTTATTGAGAACAGGGAAAAAGGGCTCTGTCCCTTTAAGGAAGAAAACACAAAACACTGGAATAACACAAGAGGGGAAGGTAAAGTGCCTTTAAGAGGCGGGCAGGAAAAGGGAACACTTAGGGAAGGTATAAGGGAACGCCTAGGGACAGAGGAACTAGAGACTAGGAGAACTAGGGACAAGGAGAACTAGGGACAGAGAGAACTAGGGACAAAAGGGACAGAGGACTAGGGACTAGGAGAACTAGGGACAAGGAACTAGGTGGAACTAGAAAGGGGAGAACTAGGGACAGAGGCCCGCGGAGGCGGGCTGGGGACAGGGAGGACTGGGAGGACTGGTGGGAAACATCTGGGCCGCTCTGCCGAACAGAGGAGAGGGTTAATATTCAAAAGGGAACAAACAGAGCAGATGCAGAACAGTCCAAAAAAACAAAGTAACAAAGTAATAATATCTTCGTGTGACAAACACACAGGGGGAGATGTAATGTCCAAAAATACTATCTAAGTGAGAACAAAAAAGGAGGCATTACGCTGGGTGAGTGACATCACAATCAAAACTCACCCAGGCGTAATGGTACAGGAAACGCAGCGGGGCGAGGGCATCGCCACCGGGTGGCTGGCTGTCCGAGCCGAGAACAGAGTGGTGCTGGAACAGGCGGCGGTGGCGAGGGTGTCGCCACCGGGAAGCCGGCTGTCCGAGCCGAGGACAGAGTGGTGCGCCACAACTTGGAGTGCGCACCGGAACCGAGAGACGCATCGGGGTGCGTCTGCGTGGAGGGGTGTGCCAAGCACGAAGGTCTGGAAGATGCGCTCCTGCGCGCTGGTCTGGAGAGCGTGCCAAGCTCGAAGGTCTAGGAGATGCGCGTCTGCGCGCTGGTCGGGAGAGCGTGCCAAGCTCGAAGGTCTAGGAGATGCGCGTCTGCGCGCTGGTCGGGAGAGCGTGCCAAGCTCGAAGGTCTAGGAGATGCGCGTCTGCGCGCTGGTCGGGAGAGCGTGCCAAGCTCGAAGGTCTAGGAGATGCGCGTCTGCACGCTGGTCGGGAGAGCGTGCCAAGCTCGAAGGTCTGGTAGATGCGCGTCTGCGCGCTGAGGTCTGGAGAGCGTGCCAAGCTCGAGGGTCTGGAAGATGCGCGTCTGCGCTGGTCTGGAGAGCGTGCCAAGCTCGAAGGTCTGGTAGATGCGCGTCTGCGCTGGTCTGGAGAGCGTGCCAAGCTCGAGCGTCCTTGGAAGATGCGCGTTGCGCGCTGAGGACTGGAGAGCGTCTGCGCTGGTCTGGATGTGCGTCAGGACGAACAGCTGCGCGGGGGTCTGCAGTGGAACGCTGGGGTGCCTCCCGTGGAAGTACAGGGAGCGCAGACCAGTCTCCCCCACAGGCAACGGCGACAGCTGGCGAAGGCTGGAGCAAACATCTCGACGCCGGAGAATGGAACAGCATAGGCAGACAGAGGATCTCCCGAAAGAGTCTAGATGTTTAGAGAATATGACTCGGCAAGTATACAACACGACCCCACCCGAAAACGAGGGGAAGCGCCCTGGTATTTAAAGCCCACAGGGGAACTAATTAGCCTGCCACCACAGGTGCGAGAGGTAATTGATAATCGAACAGGTGTGGCCACTGAGAGTAAAGAACGAGAGGGTGGGGGCTAGAGAGAGTGAGTAGGGAATTCCTAACAGTAGGCTTAAAGAAGACAGAGAAAGTTGGTGAGCAGCGGACAAAACCTCACAGTATTAGATCCCCAATTATCATATCATATCATGAAAGCCACACTCATTGGCTACAACCCTGTGCAAAGACTTTCGAGATCGCCAAATGATTGACGGAGCTAGAGCCCCGGGAGTCGGGGGTGGTAATGTGTACTTTTGCGTACTTTGGGGCACGCCTCACATATCGGCATGTAACTCGAGAACCGCTGAACGGATTTTGTCACCTGAATCGACAGGCAACAAATAGGGCTTTAATTCTATCTATATATTGTATTAAAAGAAATGCAGACCCGAGCCACTAGAGGTCGGCAAAGAATCGTCCACATGTGGGCCCTTGGATGTTAAGAGGTCAATGTTTTTAAATATTTTTTTTGTAGCCAAGAGTAAAGAACATAACCCTATCAAAACCAGTAGTCAAAGGGTATATTTTCATTTTTACCGATGTTTTATACGATTGATCGGAAATACAAATTTATCGGAAAATGCTAATTATCGTAAAAACCGCAAGAAATGACTAAATCCATATTCAACCCTGCCATTGGAAAGAGGAGCATTTTCCCTATCCATAGATGTATGATTTGGCCATATTAAGGTCAAGGTCAAGTTCAAGGTCAAATATGAATTTATAATTAAAGTCGATTATCATTAATTACTGTATCTACAAATCCTTCTGTTTAATCATCTTCCCGCGGTTCATTTGCATAGATTTTTTTTACACATGATCTCAATAAGGTGGTGAATGAGCTCAGTGAGCATTTTCTCCTACCCGTATACATTTTTGATCATCATCATCAAAATCATAAATCATAATTAATCATAATTAATGTATTCATTACAATTGAATAATTACTAGTAACAGACACAATATTTCTAACACTGGAAATACATAGCCCCAGGTCCCTAGATGTTCCTAGATACCAAGAACATGCAAATTGACCTTGCAGAAGTGGAGCAATCTTCCACTTACTTAGGCATGTACCTTTAGGCGAAAACGGTCTACAGATTAAAGGGGAACTCCAACATTTTGGGAAATTAGCTTATTTAACATCTTCCCTGGAGTTAGACAAGAAGATACATACCTTTTTTGTCTCTGTGCGTGCATTTTAGCTGTGGGAATAGACGCTCCGTTAGCATAGCTTAGCTTCATCACTGGAAGTGAGGCAGGACAGTAGCCTTACAGTGCCTTACAGTGTATTGCAAGGTCTGACATTGACCAAACTTGATATGCATGACCTTGGTGGGATCTAGGTCAACTCCTGAAAAGGGGGTCAATGTCAGACTTTGCAATCAAAAGTTAGGGGGCTAATAACCCTTGCCATAATTTCAGTGCGCCCCCTAACTTTTGATTCCACTAGAGGGCGCTCTAGACGGAGCCACTCATGATACCACCAGGTGGCGAGTATTTAAAGAGATGTCTCCCCCCCCTCTGTCCCTTCTCCCTCACCTACCTCTCACGGAGAGGAGGACTCATGTGCTGCTGTTTAACATGTGAATGAATAAACCACGCCAAAGGCTAAAGATAGAAACCATGCCTCTTGACCACATTATTGTCGCCCCATAGCCAGATTCTATCAACAAATACAATTAAAAAAATGAAGGTGTTGGTTTGTAAAAGTATAGGGAGCGGCCGTGAATACGGTTCTACTCCATAATGCCGGCTCCTCCCCCATCCTTGATGCAATTCTACAACTTCCAACTGTTTCAGCTGAAAACATGGCCCTGTATGCAGACTCTTGCCTGACCAATTTAAACATGTCCCGTGTAGACACTATGTAGCCTTTTAGCCTTAGGGGTTTTTCCTAATCCATTTTCAACATTTTCAAAATGTGATTACTCCATTTTATTGCTTGGTAAATGTCTAGTCTAATTGAATGTCGGACCACATAGAACCTAGTCTATGTTGAAATCTGTACGCCACGAACAGTCCAAAAACTCCAGAGAATCTAAAAAGTCTGCACACTTTTTTACACATATATTGACGCCGAATAGCTGTGATGCTTCGAGCACACAGGATCCTCTTCAGACGAGCCTGTGTGCTCGAAATAATCACGGTTATTTGGTGTCAATAGATATATACACAATGTATAAAGACAACTTTGAACTGTTAAACAGTCATCCAGAACTATTTTATTGCACTGTAAAAAACTGTGATTTTATAGTATGTCTACACTTTATGTGCTCATTTCATCATTCATGTTTTTCTATTTTACTAAAACTGAATCAAACCATAAACAAGGTGGCCTGTTGGGATGTTAGATCCTAATGTGAAAAGTTGTGATTTTATATGTCTGCTCATTTAACCTTTGCTATTATTTTACAATTTTTTTATTTTATCTCTACGCCCCACTATCCGCTGGGTGCATACTCTGACCTTTATCATGTTTTGTAACAGATTATGGAAGCCTATTGGAACGTGAGGTTCTGATATGATTTGATTAATATATCTGCATTCTTTTATCCCACTTTATGCTTTGCTCTTGCTGCTTGTTTTACACTATTTTTATGTCTTATTTCTTACTGATGTAAAGCACTTTGAACTGCAATCCCCTGTATGAAAGGTGCTATACAAATAAAGTTATTAGTGTGGGTGACCTGGCGAAGCCAGGTTGCAACCCACACTATACATATCCATACTCTTTTTATTCTTTATTTATTTATTTATTCCACCGATTTTGCCAACACACTCGTGCCAGAGCGTTCGCGCCCCATACACGTGAAAGGTATCAAAACGACCGGCTTGCTCCAACTCGATATGCTATTCGAACTCGTAAAGTTTCACCGCACCGTCTGGCTACGAATCGACTTTAAACGGTAAGATTTCGGAAATACAGTGCAATTTAGAGTTTCAAACACTTTGCAACACGTAAGCGTTCGCGCACCATACACGTGAAAGGTATCAAAACGAGCGGCTTGCCTATGGCAACTGCGGTCTTCGAACCCGTAAAAGTTTCACCGCACCGTCTGGCTACGAATCGACTTTAAACGGTAAAATTTCGGTCCCATTGGGAATGCATTGCATTTTAGAGTGTAGCAGCTGAAATAATCTTTTTCCCCCTACCTTGGGTGAATTGCGAGTGTGATCTCAATTTTGGACGTAGAAATAAAACAAACACATCAAAACGATGACACGGCTGTCATCCCGCTCACAAAAGAAAAATAAATGGAATTGGACATTTCTATCTCAACTGACGACCATTTGTTTGAAGGTTCTCCTCCCCATTGACCGCCATGCAATCGCCCTCTAGAAATCCATTTTTTTTTAGCCTTCTGTTCCGATCGCCGAAGGAGTGCCACAATATCGCACGAATGCCACAATCTCGCGCACAACCCTTCGCCTACTCGTTGTAGTGCTCTTGTGCGAGTCACAACGCTTCATCTCTTATAGTTTTCTTTTAATCAACGTGACAATGCAGTCATGTAAAGAAATTTCAGAATATGCAAGTCATTGTGCTCATGGCTGATTGGTTCAGGCTTAACAGCTGTGAGGCTCAGGGCTCATGGCTGAGCTGACCTGCCAATGACATCATCCACTTAACCCATCATTGGCCATCACTGTGTTGCACTACTGAATTGCTGGACAGCGCCCTCTGTCTTGTGGGTTGTGTCATTGTACTCAGTAGGGATATCCTCTTTCATTTTTCATTGGTCCATGTTGACCACCTTTCATTGGTCGATGTTGACCACTCCCCCGATCATTAGACCACGCCCCCTTAGGCCACACCCCCTCAGTGTATCTCTTGAACCGTTTGTCGTAGAGACTTGCGGATTGTGCCATTGGTCGATGTTGACCACCTTTCATTGGTCGATGTTGACCACTCCCCCGATCCTTAGACCACGCCCCCTTAGGCCACACCCCCTCAGTGTATCTCTTGAACCGTTTGTCGTAGAGACTTGCGGATTGTGCCATTGTACTCGGTGTAATAGTGTAATAGTGTGTAATAGTGTAATAGTGTAATAGTGTGTAATAGTGTAATAGTGTGTAATAGTGTAATAGTGTAATAGTGTGTAATAGTGTAATAGTGTAATAGTGTGTAATAGTGTAATAGTGTAATAGTGTGTAATAGTGTAATAGTGTAATAGTGTGTAATAGTGTAATATTGTGTAATAGTGTAATAGTGTGTAATAGTGTGTAATAGTGTGTAATAGTGTAATAGTGTATAATAGTGTGTAATAGTGTAATAGTGTGTAATAGTGTAATAGTGTAATAGTGTGTAATAGTGTGTAATAGTGTAATAGTGTGTAATAGTGTAATAGTGTAATAGTGTGTAATAGTGTAATAGTGTAATAGTGTGTAATAGTGTAATAGTGTAATAGTGTAATAGTGTGTAATAGTGTAATATTGTGTAATAGTGTAATAGTGTAATAGTGTGTAATAGTGTAATAGTGTGTAATAGTGTGTAATAGTGTAATAGTGTGTAATAGTGTGTAATAGTGTAATAGTGTGTAATAGTGTGTAATAGTGTAATAGTGTGTAATAGTGTAATAGTGTAATAGTGTAATAGTGTGTAATAGTGTAATAGTGTGTAATAGTGTAATAGTGTAATAGTGTGTAATAGTGTAATAGTGTGTAATAGTGTAATAGTGTAATAGTGTGTAATAGTGTAATATTGTGTAATAGTGTAATAGTGTAATAGTGTGTAATAGTGTAATAGTGTGTAATAGTGTAATAGTGTGTAATAGTGTAATAGTGTAATAGTGTGTAATAGTGTGTAATAGTGTAATAGTGTGTAATAGTGTAATAGTGTGTAATAGTGTAATAGTGTGTAATAGTGTAATAGTGTAATAGTGTGTAATAGTGTAATAGTGTAATAGTGTGTAATAGTGTAATAGTGTAATAGTGTAATAGTGTGTAATAGTGTAATAGTGTGTAATAGTGTGTAATAGTGTAATAGTGTGTAATAGTGTAATAGTGTGTAATAGTGTAATAGTGTAATAGTGTGTAATAGTGTAATAGTGTAATAGTGTGTAATAGTGTAATAGTGTAATAGTGTGTAATAGTGTAATAGCGTAATAGTGTAATAGTGTAATAGTGTGTAATAGTGTAATAGTGTAATAGTGTGTAATAGTGTAATAGTGTGTAATAGTGTAATAGTGTAATAGTGTGTAATAGTGTGTAATAGTGTAATAGTGTAATAGTGTAATAGCGTGTAATAGTGTAATAGTGTAATAGTGTAATAGTGTGTAATAGTGTAATAGTGTGTAATAGTGTAATAGTGTGTAATAGTGTAATAGTGTAATAGTGTGTAATAGTGTAATAGTGTGTAATAGTGTAATAGCGTGTAATAGTGTAATAGTGTAATAGTGTGTAATAGTGTAATAGTGTGTAATAGTGTAATAGTGTAATAGTGTGTAATAGTGTGTAATAGTGTAATAGTGTAATAGTGTAATAGCGTGTAATAGTGTAATAGTGTAATAGTGTAATAGTGTGTAATAGTGTAATAGTGTGTAATAGTGTAATAGTGTGGAATAGTGTAATAGTGTAATAGTGTGTAATAGTGTAATAGTGTAATAGTGTAGTAGCGTGTAATAGTGTAATAGTGTAATAGTGTGTAATAGTGTAATAGTGTAATAGTGTGTAATAGTGTAATAGTGTAATAGTGTGTAATAGTGTGTAATAGTGTAATAGTGTAATATTGTGTAATAGTGTAATAGTGTTGCGGGTTGTGTCATTGCACTCAGTAGGGATATCCTCTTTGATTGGTCTATGTTGACCACTCCCCCGATCCTTAGGCCGCGCCCCCTTTTTGTATCCTTTGAACCGTTTGTCATAGAGACTCGCGAGAGACCCTCTCCCCCGTTGGCCGGCGGTGCACAGGCGTCACCCACACTTTCACAATTTCCCCCGCGCGGAATTGTCTAGTTATTATTATTATACATACACAAGTAAAAACAGTGTTCAGACTTGATATTGTTTCTTGCGATAGGTCCTATCGTTATTTGTTTGAATCAATTATGAGTTAACACACACTTTTCTGAACGAATATGCATACAAGCAGAGGTTAAACAATACTAATGTTTAATGTTAATAAATTCAAAATATTCAAACATGATACACACAGTAGTATGATAGACCAGTGTTGTAGTCAAGTCACTAAATCTCGAGTCCGAGTCGAGTCTTGAATCCCCAGTGTTCGAGTCTAAGACCACTCCACTCTGGCAGTCAAAGAGCTGACATACAAATCAAAAAAGGTCTACATCCTCTTAACATGCAACGGCCCGTATACGGCCCTCTTTAGGACGATTTGCCCACCGGCACGACACTGCATTTTGGCGGCCCCTATAGCTTTCATTCTGCGGTTTTTCTCATCCATGTTTTTGCTCGTGACTTTTCACCTAGATCCCCGATTCGTACATCCCCAGGTGGGGTATCATTGGAAATCCACACTCATTGGCTACAACCCTGTCCAATCATTTTCGAGGTCGCCAAATGATTGACGGAACTAGAGCCCCAAGAGTCGGGAGTAGTATTTGAGCAATACTGTGTACTTCGCGCAAGCCTCACATATTGGCATGTAACTTGAGAACCGCTGAACGGATTTTGTCAACTGAAAAGGCTATTGACAGGCAACAAATGGGGCTTTAATTGGATATATATTGTATTAAAAAATATGCACACCCGAGCCACTAGAGGTCGCCAAAGTGCAGGGTTGCAAATCGTCCTCAAGAGGGCCCACATGTGGGCCACCAGCTGCTAAGAAGGAGTTCAGGCTTATGCATGTGCTATAAGTATAAAGTATAGTATTTTGGTTTGCAAAAAATGTATGCAGTCCTCAAGTTCAAGTAAAAAAAAATTCTGCCTGCATACATAAATGACACAGCGGTCACCATTTCAAAGGGAGTTTATTTACTTTGTGACACAATAGCTAAACAAATGCACTAGTGATCAATATATTATGCAAAATGATTAAGGCTGATTACAAAAAAAACAAGTCCCAGTCCTCGTCTGCATCCGCTCAGAAACGTGGATATCTGAGGGAGTGAAGGAGAGGAAGAGTTGAGTATCATCGGCATAACAATGATACGAGAAGCCATGAGACGTGATAATGTTACCCAGTGATTTAGTGTAGAGGGAAAAGAGAAGGGGTCCTAGGACCGAGCCCTGGGGGACACCCGTCCGCAGAGGGCGGGTGGCCGACAGGGTCCCTCTCCATGACACTTGGTAGGAGCGGTCATTGAGGTATGATGTCAGCCATGTCAGCGCAGATCCAGCCACTCCCATTCCTGCGAGGGCCGCGAGGAGGATCTGATGGTTGACTGTGTCGAAGGCTGCAGATAGATCTAGGAGAATCAGGACAGAGGAGAGGCCTTTCGCTGAAGTGCCTCTGTGACTGCAATGAGGGCCGTTTCTGTGGAGTGGCCAGTCCGGAAGCCAGACTGATTAGGGTCTAGGAGGTCATTCTGTAAGAGATAAGCAGTAAGTTGGTTGATACAGCACGTTCAAGTGTTTTAGAAAGGAAGGAGAGAAGAGAGACAGGATGATAGTTGCCTATGACGGTGGGGTTCAGGGTTGGTATTTTTATGAGGGGCGTGACTCTGGCTTGTTTTAGGGAGGTGGGGACCACCCCCGAGTTGAGTGAGGAGTTGATGGTTGCAGTTAGGAATGGGAGGATGTCTGGTGCTATGGTCTGGAGGAGTGGGGAGGGTAGCTGGTCCAGCTGGCATGTAGTCAGATGGTTCGACGTTACCAGTGTCAGGGTCTCGGACCTTCTGAGTCCGAATGCAGTCAATGCTGAAGTCTGAGTCATCATTGCTCAAGTCCAAGTCGAGTCACGAGTCCTGAAAATCACTCATAATGGCAAATGATTGTAGCTTTATGTGCATTATGTGAGTTTCTCTGTGCAGTATATGTGTGTCTTTTAAGAATGAGCGCTGGTCTGCTTTGTCTCTTCCTTACTCCCCTCCCCAGCCCTGATTACTCAGCCTATCTGATGAGAATTAACAGGATTATCAATGCCGCTGCCTTAATTAGCAGCAACGGGCCGCAATTACTGTTGCAGATCATGGGGCTTAAACTTCATAATGTGGAGATTGCTCCCAGGCGGAGGAACTGCATGCTTTTTGATCTTAAAGACTTTACGGATATCTCTGCATGTCTGCATGTCAATTGTTCATTGACATAGAGATATCCATAGAGGCTTTAATTAAGATATGCCTCTCTCTGCATTGCTATTTCCAGTAAGCATGTGGAACAGCGGGTAACTCAAGAGTCAACTATTCAACGTTTGTCAGTGGAAGAAAGTACAAGAGAAAACTATTCCTGTAATCTGGAGGAAATGTCCATTTAGAGTTAATTTAGCATTCCATTTAGAATATGAGCCTGGTTATAATAGAAACCCGTAGAGGGTCAAGGAAAGTAGAGCTACATTCCAAACACGTAGAGAGAGACTTACAGTAAAGGCTTACTGTCTAAATGCCAGTATTCTGACAATAAATCATATGGTCTGAATGCTATTATACTGCAATACAGGAGTTTTTATTTTCTAATTTCTGTGTGTAATTGGACATTGAGTGGCAAGGAAAGTGAAAAGAAACATGGAACAAAGAGAGGATGGCATAACCTGTAGGTCATGAGCTGGACTTGAACTCACAACATCTTAATTACATGGTAAGCAGCTGATCCACAGAGTAAATAAATGGCTGCATTTATGTAGCAGCTTTTATCCAAAGCACTTTACAATTTGTTCCTCACATTTTACACATTCACACACCGACGGTGGAGGCAACCATGAAATGTGTCAACCTGCTCATCAGGAGCAATTAGGGGGTTATGTGTTTAGCTCAAGGACACTTTGACACGCTGCACGGGAGGAGCGGAAATTGAACCGGGAACCTCCGGATTACCAGATGACTGCTTTACCTCCTGAGCCACTGTCGCCCCCAACACAGTATACTGTACATAATATCATCTACTGTGCCGTACCAGGGTTTATTACATTGAGTAGCCTTTTGACCATAATATTTTCCAAACCACTTCACATTTAAAGGAACAAGCCAACATTATAGGAAGTCGGACAAGAAGATAGATACCAATTTCCTCTGTGTGCATTCAGTAGAAAGCCATCCGGCTGAAAGCTAGCCTAGCTTAGCACAAATTAATGGAAACAGATACGGACCACTAGCCTGGCTTAAAACTCCGGGAGAGGTGTTTTTGTCCAACTGCTTGGCTAGCTGGTGCGTATACGCTTCCATTAATAATAATAATTGTTGACAGATGTTGGCTATGGGGCGACAATAACTTATCATGACGACAAGGTCCTCTCACTTCAGCCTTTAATCGGCATAGTTTATTATCACATTGGTACACAGTACATGATACCTTCTCTCTGTGGGAGGTAGGTGGGAAGAGACAAAGAGGGAGGGAACAATCCCTTAAATACCCTCTTACCTGGCGCCAACGTCAATAGCTCCGCCTATAGCGCCCTCTTGTGGAAACAGTTAGACAGTTACATTGCAATCGTATACATCACATAACTTTAACACTCCCACTTACGGCTGTCTTGTATACTGTACAACTTTTTCAAAAACAATCTTCAAAGAAAATAGTACAGCTGAGAGCATCAAAAAGAATATGGCAGTCAATACTACATAACAGGCTATATTTACATACCAAACATGACCTCTGCAAATCTTCTCAATTTCAGTTTGGAGACAGGCTTTGTCATAGCGTCTGCTACCATGTCGTCTGTAGGACAATAAACAAGTGTCATCCTTTCTTCCCTGATGACAGATCTGATTAAATCTGTCGGCACACAGGGTTTCTAGCAATTGCAATGGTTCCCTGGTTGTCTAGCTAGCTAGAGCCATGTATTCGGCTTCACAAGTTGACAGTGCCACTGTGGACTGCTTCTTTGTTTTCCACGAAACCAGTGAGCTGTCTGTGTTCAAACTCACACAATACCCTGTGGTACTTCTTCTGTCTGTGGTGTCTGCCGCCCAATCTGCTTCACTGTAGGCTTTAAGCCCTAAGCCCTTGCTGCTCTTTCTGAAACAAAGCTGTTTATCTGCTATAAAAAAAAACATGTTTTGCTGTAATCCAGTGCTCCTCTGTGGGGTCAGCAAAATGCTGTGACAATTTACTCACTACAAAACATAGGTCAGGGCGAGTACATGTTGTCAAATAAATAAGGTTACCTACAGCTTCTCTGTACATTTTTACATCTGTCAATTTCTGAGCATCCTCTTGGTAGTCTAGCTTTTGATCACATGGTGTTTCCCTTGTTCTACATTCTTGCATGTCAAAACGTTTCAGGATCTTTTCCACATATCTCTTCTGGGATATATTTATTTAGAGTAAATAAATGGCTGTATTTATGTAGCAGCTTTTATCCAAAGCACTTTATGGGATCTACTCCTTCTGTATTTAAACATGGAGTACCATCCTTCTGTATTTAAACATGTAGCTACCCTCCTTCTGTATTTAAACATGGAGTACCCTCCTTCTGTATTTAAACATTTAGCTACAAACCTGGCTTTGTACTTGTCGTGGCCTTCAATACCCTCATTGATTGAGTACACCCATTTTCCTCCCACTGTCTGTCTGCCCTCTGGTAACTTGGTTAGAGTAAAGGTGTTGTTGTCCTCTAGGGACCTCATCTCCTCATCCATTGCTCTCTCCCATTTCCTTTATTCAGGGGACACCATCGCCTCTTTAAAGGTCTGAGGTACTCCACTCACTACTCTGTAGCAGTAATCAATGCTGGTAAGTGTACTGTCATCCTCGTCACTTTCTCTCCGAGCATAGTCTTTCAGATACTTTTGGGGTTTGTGTTCCCGTGAGGGATACCTCCCACTGCATGAGGCACGTGACGTCACCCTCGGGTGCTCCTCGTCATCATCCTCTGGGGGTTGCTGACTGTCTGTCTGCACAACTGTGCTAAGTACACTAGGCTGAGGTGTCTCTGTTTCTTCACACCTTACTCTGGAGTCCAGCTCTGGCTCCTCTGTCTGTGTCTCGTTCTCACATGTTGTCTTTGTGACAAATTTGTCTAGCCTGTGTTTTTGCACTTTCCCTTTACCGGGATAATAGACTAGGAAAGCGGGGCTTCCTTTGTCGTGCCCTACAAAGAGTCCTTTTTCACATCTGGACTCGAGCTTTCCTCTGTCCTGCTGGTAAGCATAACACACTGATCCAAATTCGTGCATTCTAGCTAGATTACATTTCTTTCCTGTCAGTGCTGTATACGGGTTGGTGCCCATGTGCTTATTAAAACACCTGTTTCTTGTGTAAGCGGCTTCTTGTACCGCATAATGCCATAGACTCTTAGGTAAGTTACCAGCTATTAGCTTACACCTAGCCATTTTGAAAAGAGTACGTCCTTCCCTCTCTGCCACCCCGTTCTGGTGTGGGGAGTACGGACATGACGTCTCGTGTCTTATCTTGTTCCTTCTCAACAGTGATTGGAACTCTCTATTTGTGAACTCGGTTATGTTGTCGGACCTCAAGCATCTTATGTTGCCATAAGGGGCTACGTCTGCCAGGAATTTCTCCGTGGCCTCGAGTGTGTCACTCTCTGCTTTGAGAAAGTAAACAAACACTGCCCATGTATACACATCTGTAAACGACTGTACATATTTAAAGCCACCTATGGACTTGTTGCTTACTGGACCGGCTAGATCTGTGTTAACTAGCGCAAGTGGTACCTTTTTCTGTGGGACTTCTGTTTCTCGATTGAGTGAACTTCCCCTTTATGCACACTTCACATTCTTTGTCAGGTCTACGCTTTTCACCTTTAATGTGCATGCCTTCTGTCACTGCTTGCAGTTTCAGTAAATCCTCGTAATTACAATGACCCATGATCTCATGCCATGTCTGAATATCTTGACTGACAGTCACATTACACATATCATTATTATTACACTTGTCGTTGTCATTACACTCTGTTTGTAGATAATACATTATCTTGTACACCTCTATGTTAAATCGTGTACCGTCAGGCTCTACAAGAACATCTTTACCTTCATTGAAGAACACTTTGGCACCGTTTTCAGTAGCAGATTTGACAAAGAATAGTTCTTGTGGGAACGAGGGTATGTAGAGAGCGTTCTTTAACGTCACTGTACACCGGCGCCCCTCACTGTCTATGAGGCATACCTGTGCGTCTCCTCTCCCTTGCGCCAACCCGTAAGTGCGCTTCCCGTCTGCCAGCTCCATGCTGTGTCTCTCCGGCTCGAAGGTGTTGTCAAAGTCCTTGAATCGATTCCTGTCGTTGATGACGTGGGACGACGCACCTGTGTCCACGATCAGTCCCTTCCTTTGGGCCTGCTGCTGCTGCGTTGGCTGGGTGACGTACGCTGTCTGCGCCCCGAATATGAAGTCCTCTCGTCCCGCTACTCTCCGGGCGTCGTCTCGACTCGTCTCACGTCCACCGTCGTCGCCATCTTGTTCACAGCCGCCATCTTGTCCATGCGCATACCGTGCGCTCTGGTCGCGTTTCTTTCTACACACTTTGTCTGTGTGCCCCGTGGATTTGCAGAAGCTACACCAAACAGTCTTTGTGCAGTTATTTTTCCGATGCCCTTTTTCTCCGCATCACCAACACGCCAGCTCCGTCGTGGGCCTGGTCTTCTCTCTCGGTGCCGCCCGGGCCTTCAGTACCCTCTCTCCCGCCTCCGCGGTGACTGGGTGTGTGTCTTCTGAGGCCTCAAAGTTCTGCAACTTGGCCTTGAACTCTCCCAGCTACATGTCCGCTGAACCGTGTGTCACCAGTAGTGTGAGCGGTTTGTACAGCTCCGGTAGTCCTCTCATAACCATCGCCATCATTAGTCCATCGCTTGGTGCTTCTCCTGCACTCTTAAGCGCCGTAATGATCTGCTCAGCTCTGATGACGTATTCGGTCACAGTCTCGGTGTGCGCCTTCTTCAGCGTGGTTAGTGTTATGTAAAGGGATACGATTCGGGGTCTTCCCCGTCCGATATAATGTTCTCTCAACACTTTCAGGCTCTCTCTGCCTTTGTCCTTAGTGTCGCGGAGTATCAGCCCCAAGCTTGTGTCGTCTAGCAGTGGTGCTAACTCACAGTATGCGTCGGCATTTTGCTTGGTGTCCAGGGCTCGCACGGCCTCCGTTACTTCTCCTGTGGAGGCCGTCAAGATCGCTGTCTTCAGTCCCACACCGTGCATGCAGCACAACATTCGCTCTTCCCAGAGCTCATAGTCCTCTGCTCTTCCGTTGAACGAGGGCCATTTGCTCTTTCCTTTGGTCACCATCCCTTTTTGATGGTAGGCGTATCTTTAGCTCCCGTTAGCTTAGCTTTAGCCACGCGGTGCTCCCGGTGCTAAACTAGCCTATACTTTAGCTAAACTTGCTACCTTTATTATTTCGCCCCTGCGTGATCTGGGCCCATAACCTGTTGACAGATGTTGGCTATGGGGCGACAATAACTTATCATGACGACAAGGTCCTCTCACTTCATCTTTTAACCGGCGTAGTTTATTATCACATTGGTACACAGTACATGAGACCTTCTCTCTGTGGGAGGTAGGTGGGAAGAGAAAGAGAGGGAGGGAACAATCCCTTAAATACCCTCTTACCTGGTGACAGCGTCAATAGCTCAGCCTATAGCGCCCTCTTGTGGAAACAGTTAGACAGTTACATGCAATCGTATACATCAAATAACTTTAACAATAATAATAATAATAATAATAATAATAATAATAATAATAATAATAATAATAATAATAATAGCTTCATTTTATATAGTGCCTTTTAAAAAGACCCAAGGTCGCTTTACATAGGGGAACAAAATATCAAAAGTAACAAACATAGTGGACAGACAAACATACAAAGTGAGAAATTAGGGGTTAAAGGCCAAGTTGAAGAGGTGGGTTTGAGCAGTTTTTTTATGAGTCCAGGGTTGGGGCATTGTGGAGTTCTGCGGGGAGGGAGTTCCAGAGGGTGGGAGCTGCCACACTGAAAGCTCTGTCCCCGAAGGTCCACAGTCTGGTTCGGGGGATGGAGAGCTGAACAGTGTCCGTGGATCGCAGGGACCGTGACTGAGTGTAGGGGTGGAGGAGGTCAGTGAGGTACTGAGGTGCCAGAGCGTGGAGGGATTTGTAGGTGAGCAGGAGGGTTTTGTAGGTGATGCGGGAGCTATCTTCTTGTCTAAGCTATCTTCTTGTCCGACTCTGGAGAAGACGGTAAGCACATTCCTCATAATGTTGATGTGTTCCTCTAACCCTTTCACTACCAAACTACCAAATGGTTAACCCTTTCACTACCACACTACAGAAGGTGGAAGTGGAAGTGCCCACCTCAGTCATTGTGTTTAACCCTGTTCATTTCCCTGTTGGTCATACCTGTATGCTAACCAATGTGACTACATTAATTAGCCAATGGCTTTGCAGTAGGTTGCAGTTACTCCAAAATTAAATACAAATGAGCCTGCTTGATAAATACATGTTAATGTACATTCGATTAGATTCAAATGTATTGTCATTATACAGCACAAGTACAGTACAATGAAGAGGTTTGGCATCCAACCAGAGTGCAAATGTAACAGTAAAGTGCAATAGAAATATACAATGTACAGTATAGTAGTAGTAATAGTATTAGTATTACTGAGTAATAGTGCTAATCAGAACTATGTACAGAGTAGTAGTATTGATATGTACAGTGGGGCGACAGTGGCTCAGGAGGTAGAGCGGTCATCTGGAAATCTGAAGGTTCCTGGTTCAATTATTGCTCCTCCTGGCAGCACATCAGTGTCCTTGACACAACCCTGCTTTTCCTTATCATAAATTGATCAATAGAGACCGTATTAGATCCCCAATTATCATATCATGGGAGATCCTTGGAAGGCCACACTCATTGGCTACAACCCTGTGCAAAGATTTTCGAGATCGCCAAATGATTGACGGAGCTAGAACCCCGGGAGTCGGGGGTGGTAATGTGTACTTTTGCGTACTTTGGGGCACGCCTCACATATCGGCATGTAACTCGAGAACCGCTGAACGGATTTTGTCACCTGAATCGACAGGCAACAAATAGGGCTTTAATTCTATCTATATATTGTATTAAAAGAAATGCACACCCGAGCCACTAGAGGTCGGCAAAGAATCGTCCACATGTGGGCCCTTGGATGTTAAGAGGTCAATGTTTTTAAATATTTTTTTGTAGCCAAGAGTAAAGACCATAACCCTATCAAAACCAGTAGTCAAAGTGTATATTTTCATTTTTACCGATGTTTTATATGATTTATCGGAAATACAAATTTATCGGAAAATGCTAATTATCGTAAAAACCGCAAGAAATGACTAAGTCCATATTCAACCCTGCCATTGGAAAGAGGAGCATTTTCCCTATCCATAGATGTATGATTTGGCCATAATAAGGTCAAGATCAAGTTCAAGGTCAAATATGAATTTATAATTAAAGTCGATTATCATTAATTACTGTATCTACAAATCCTTCTGTTTAACCTGTTAATCTGTACCCTGCACGCACGCACGGCACAAATCAAACTTGACCCACTTTGTAACCTGTGGCTGTGACTTGTTGACACAGTGATCGTTTTGACAGCCAGTAAATAAGGTCACTCAGGAATGCATAATGTCTAAACGAAAACAAGTAAGCCTAACCAATTTTGGTGTGACGAAGACAGTGAAGCTGACAGAGCAGCAGGAGGCGGGATCATTTACAGGCGACGCCGTTACAATTACACCTGCTGCTGGTGCTGCTCCGGTGGGGACTATTATTGACAACGCCCGGTGACCGTGCCGGCGCCTGCGGTCGTATCAGAACACAGGATAGGATACTGTAGACAGTGTTGGATGATGATCTATCATCTATCTAACTAAATGGATACTTTTTTTTTATCATGGAATGTGCTGTGGAAGCCCAGACCGTCCAGACGGCCGGACCTCAACAAGTGAGTTGTCTAGTATTATGTGTTCTGTAGTTACTGAAACTGATTGAATATATGACAGGATTCAAGAGGTTTATTTGTCACATACATACATACACAAGGCCTACAGGCTACAGGCTACAGTAACGTCTGCGATCACAGTATCCTCCAACAATCCCCCCCCCCCCCCCCCCCCCCCCCACCCCCGCAAAAAAATATTATTTGGCTCACCCAAAGACCATGCTATGGTTCGCACACTGCTGGGGGTATGTATTTCCAGTGTCAGAAATATTGTGTCTGTTACTAGGCTGAGTAAATTGTAATGAAGAAAAGGAGAATATAAATTATGATTTATGATTTTTGCATATTTGATCAAAAATGTATACGGGTAGGAGAAAATGCTCACTGAGCTCATTCACCACCTTATTGAGATCATGTGTACAAAAAATCTAAGCAAATGAACCGCGGGAAGATGATTAACAGCAGGTTGGCACCTTGCATGGTCGCCTCTGCCGTTAGAGTGAATGTGTGAGTGAATGGGTGAATGTGAGGTATAACTTGTAAAAACGCTTTGGATAAAAAGCGCTATATAAATGCAGTCCATTAATTTACCATACAGGCATAAAGACACTATGGTAGTAGTCATACTGGCCAGCAGCGTAACTAGTAAGGGTGGGTAAGGGATATGTACAGATATAGATATAGTCAAGTCAAGTCAAGTCAAGTCAAGTCAAGTCAAGTCAAGTCAAGTCAAGAGTTTTATTTGTCACGGCATACAAGCATACAGTGAAATGTGGGGGGTCATGCCTGCAATGATTGTGCAATAATACAAGTAATAAGAATAAGACATAACAGGTATAATGTTCATAAAGTTTACAAAAAGCATGGTAAGACATGCTAAGGTCCTGCGATAGTGCAATACAATGTTAGCTACAGATGAGGCACTGGGTCTTATGTACACTACTATACAATGCTATACTATACAATCTACAGTTATACTATGTTTCCTTATGCTAGCTTGCTATATCCATCTATTTACTATACAAGAACCACTCCTGTTCTTTTTTATTTTAATTTTAAATTTTTTAAAGTGACCTTTCCATTGTGTAAAGTATAGTAAAGTATCCATATCAGTGGGGGCTGCTGACCAAATTTTTTGGTGAAGCACAAATTATTATATTATATTATATTTATAAAACATCCCCCAATGTGTGTGTCAGTAGTGGCTGATGAGTTCAAACGTTGGGGAGGACGGGAGAGATAAAAAAAATGTAATAAAGAAGTACAGACACAAAGTTGCTAATAACTGTATATAGAAATAATAAGTGGAGCTGGTGAGGTTAAATTTGTTATGAATATCTTGATAGCTACAGAAACCCCGTTCGTTGAAGATATCTCCCAATGTATGTATGCCCTGCTTTTCCCATTTGGGATATCTGATAGGTCGTTGTGCAATAAGGAGTGCATTGTTATTAAATAGGGGAGAATGGCTATGCCATTTATGTTGGTTAGTAAATTTTTTCTGTGTGTCACGCCATATCCGGATCACATGTGTAATAAGAGGGCCAAATTTCAATTCGCATTGGTTAATTGATAATTTGGTGTATACTATATCCTACAGTCTACGTGGTGCCACTATGTTTTCTTCTAATGTTCTCCAGGATACAGATGCTTGAGAATCAAACCAGGTGGACCCATTAAAGATACCACTTGAGCACCACAGATATCACAAATTCTTTTATGAAAGGGAGACATCGAGAGGCTTCATATCTGACTTTTATCATCACTTACTTACGTCTTCGTATGGAATCCTTCCCCTAGACTCAGTTTGGAGGAAGGATATACCAGACTTGGAAGTAGATTTTGATTGGCCTGAAGTCTGGGCAAACGTTCGACTAGCGTCACGCAACCCGGATCATCAACAGATTAATCTTAATTTTATTCATAGGACTTATCTGACTCCTATAAGATTGAACCGAATGGGGCTTAAACAAGACTCTCTATGCTCCTTGTGTCTAAAGGCAGTGGCGAATCCTTATGGAAGCCAACGGAAGCCAGGCCTCCCTATCAAAATATGAATTAATATCAAATATGAAATATGAAGAAAAAAAATATATATATATATATATATAATTTTTTTTAATATAGTTTACATTCTTTTTCATGTGTTATAATTTTTTTTTTTTTTTTTTTTATGTCTCCCTCTTCTCCTTCTCACTCTCTCTAACACATCAGACTCACTATGCTCACTGCAGCTAGAGGAGAGGCAAGGGGTAGGTGTCTTTCTCCAGCCTCAACCATGTGATTCATGTATGTAGAGTCCAAAACCGATACTAGCCAATCAGATTCGAGCTGACTGCCACACCTTAAAAGTTTAAAACGGGGCTGTGAGCAGAATAATTAGTCTGGCATCCCCTCTGCACACCTCCCCTCTGCACTCTGAAAATTGTATTAACCCGTGACTGCTCCCACGGGCCGAATATTGCCCCGATCCTCGCGATATTAAATCCACGGGTACCTCTCGGTGTGCCGAAGCTTTTCCTAAATCACTTCCATCATCGAAAACGAGGGGAAAAAGTCGGCTCGCGACCCTGAAAATGTTGCATGATTTTAAAAACGCTGTATTAAGTGAGCCTATTATGAGATCCACGCGAGCTTTCTATCGTGGAAACATCTGGGCGTCCCGCAACTTTTACTCATTCACATGTAGCCCCGAAAATGCTTAGAAAAGGAAAGCCGAAAGTGTGGAATAAACTCGCCGAAACGGAAAAGTTGCCCACGGGCGCGCCGTGATTCCGATCCACGTGAAAATATTCATGGCCATAGAGGAGACCGTGGGACACCTTTTTGCAACCGACGCGGCGCGCAAAATCGTGCAAGGAAAAATGGGACCAAAAATGAACCAATGCTCCAGCAGTATTAATGACCCTGATGTAAACAAGACAAACGTCTTTCTCTGGTCTTTCTCTGGTCCCTTATACAATTGTGTGTATTGAGCCGTACTGTATTGTACCCATTCTGCAATCTGTTAAATAAATAAAAAGAAAGTTTGACTGGCCGCCGAGCCATACTGTAGTGTACATGGTGACTGCTTGACTTAAAAAAAATAAAAAATAAAAAAAATATATTAATAAAAATATGTAATAATTTTTTTTTAATCATTTTATTTTGGCTTCCCCTGTTATTTTACCCATGCGACGCCACTGTCTAAAGGGTGATATCGGTACATTTATGCATATGTATTGGGAATGCCTGTTAAGATATTCTGGGAAGAAGTAATCATGCAATTATCAGAATTTTTATCTCTGACCATACCTGTACTTCCTTCGGTATTGTTGCTGAATAATGTCTCTCAGTTATCACACTCTGTACATGTAAAGAGGCTAATCTTGTCCGGTATTACGGCTGCCAAAAAGCTAATAGCATCACGTTGGATTCAGCCAGATAAAATGTGCCTGAAGGTTTGGATTCTTACCTATCTTGATGTGATTTATTTAGAGATATCTACCGCACGAATCCTAGGTGTTAATGAAGCCAGCATAGCAATTTGGTCAGTTGTGGTGGAGAAGATAAAGTATTATGCATTTGTAATCCTTGGTTAGAAACGAAATAATGAATGGATTATCCAAGGGGGGTCCTGAGGGGGGGGAAGAAGAGCGAGCAAGAGCATATGTATGTATTGTATTGTATTGTAAGTATTATGTATATATCTCGTAACCTACATTTATATTGATTCAAATACTGGACTGCATAGTCCTGTGATTTATTGTGAATATTTACTGTTAATGTTTGTCTAGTTTTATGTCATGTCAAAAAAATTATAAAAGAATTTGTTCAAAAAAAGATAAAAAGAAGTACAGACACAGTGTGGTTATGAAGACAGCAGACAGACATTACAGTTAAAGACAACAGGCACTAGTAATAAATACCTTGGAGTAACTCTTGACACACACCTCACTTGCACACATGACAACAATAGCTTAGTCAAGAAGGCAAATCAAAAACTTTTTTTTTTTTTTTTACAGCAAGATCAGACCATTTCTCATCCTCACTGTTTCAAACACATCTACATGCAATTGTTTAGCAATTTCATGCAAAAGGAGCTTATAAAATACATGGTAAATGTCCATCCTGGACTCACCACTGTCACTCACACTTCCCTGCTATAACCTTTCAGAACTACACAAAAAATCTAGCCACTAAGTTCTATTTTATGCTCAGAAATAACACTTACCAACACTCACAGCTTTACTGCCAAGACACAATAGGCTACAAGTCAAGAAGTATCACCACATAATAACAAATAATTATGGACTAACATCATTCTTCCACACAAACAGCCAAATCTGGAACGAGATCCCATTCCACATCAGAGCAATAACCTCCATCTCACACTTCAAACAGGCCTACAAACTACATCTGATGCTAGAAAACCTCTGCACTCACTGTGTCATTTAGCACACACACAGTGACACACGCACGCACACACGCACGCACACGCACACACACACACACACACACACACACACACACACACACACACACACACACACACACACACACACACACACACACACACACACACACACACACACACACACACTGACCACCCAGACTGACTAAAGTAACTCAACAAAGCAACCCACAAGTCCAGAGATTCACACTGGCACTGCAGTGATGGTCGCATCTTATTTATTGTTATTATTCGTTTGAAATCTAAACCGTTTGGGATTGTTTTCCCCTTTTCAAATTTGGACCAAGCTGTATTCTCATGCTGAGCAGCGGAGATAACAGCAGATTTGATCCGTAGCTCGCACGTTTATCCCTTACATGTTTTCGTCACACCAGGCTTGTGAAACGGACCCTCCGCGCGCGACTGCTTGGGACTTGTTGTCATTTCGCCTGGATGTACAGAACGCATCACCAGATCAATCTCACATGCACATCACTCAGCACTATAGGAAATGAACGACACACACGCGCGCGTGCACACACACACACACGCCACAGCGGACCAAAACAAATCGCTCGTTACTCACATGCGCTGGTCTCCTCCGTCGTAAGTCTGGTCTCTGTAAACTGGATGCTTGCAGACTGCAGAGGGGAATCCCTCGTGTCACGCACTCGCATAAGCCCATATATGGACCAAGTTGCCAACTAAGAAATGTCCGCAGTAGCACTCACTCACCAAAGCTGTGTGCTGCTCACATGAAGAGGAAGGCAGCACAGCGGTTCTTCCTCTGGGCGAACGTTTTGATGACTTTGGGGGAAAAAATTGAGAAAGACAGGACAGGAGCTTACTAAACTACTAGCTTGCTAACCTAGTAGCTAGCTACAAGTTAGCTTACACAGTCCAAGACGGCACGTTCACGTCCAAGTTCAAGTTCAAGTTCCTTCAACGTAAACTACAACTACACTACATACCCTATTTTGATTGGATAATTATATTCTTAAGCCCAACCTGTGCACCTATATTTTGCACTGAGTGATTTACATCTGGCCATTACTGCAGTTATGGGATCAGGCCAATTCAGAGAGCTCAGAGCTGTCACTTGGACATTTTTGAAAAAAATAAAAAAAAGAATTCACAGAGGAAAACATTTATAATAAGAAAAATATATAATAATAATAATTAAAAAATATATATATATATTAACACATTAACTGCCATGCTTCTATCCATCAATGTAGGCTCACTGCCACCAGTCTAAGCCTATGGAGATGTTCACCTTCTTTGCAGGGCTATAACTTTTTTAATTGTATTGCTAAATTGACATTACTATGGCCCATTCAACATCGATTATCTATTGTTCAGGATGTAGGAACGTTATACTTTTTCATTCATAGATTCTTCCAAAAATACCTTCTAGAATATAAATATGTTTTATCGTTTTTTGCAGTCATTCATAGAACGTGAGTTATAGGCATAAACGCATAGATTATCAACTGCCGTTTATTGCCGATACACGCTATATTAAAAATTTCAACTGTACATGATCGTATACGTTATGATTCATCATGCGCGGATGAAAGGGGGGGGGGGTCATTTATAATTCCGTGATCGTCAGTAAATGCTTTATGTAGTATGGGTGATATCAGAGCTGTTTGCAGTGAAAAGAATAAACAATCAAGCTGAAAGTAACGTTACTGTCCTCTTACCGTTCGCCGATGAGACTGGAGGAAAAAGATCCCACTTATTTGACGTTGATTATTGAGTTATGATTATTGACCAGATCCACTTCCGGTTGTAACTCGCCCGATCATCCACCAGACGGCGGTATTGAGGCGTTGCACTGTTGTGCAAAGTCCCACTGTATCAGCAGAGGCTAGGTGGCGGAATTATGAATGCCATGGCGAAAATTTTTTATATGTTCTCAATAACGTCATACAGCGTGGTTTGGCAGAATTCGCATGACCAGCAAACCCGTCGTAAGCCGTTTTTGGCGGTTAATGTGTTATATATATATTTTTTTATATTACTTTATATTACTAGTGAAGCACTGCCTCACTAGTAGTCATGCAATAACCTCCACTGATCCATATAGTATCTACAGATATGTAACAGGGATTATATGCAGGTATTAAAAAAGGAGTGGTGATGTTTTGTTGTCAGTTTTTTTGTTTCTTATTCACTGTATGAAAAGGCGCAAATGAATCTCCTCTCCTGCTGAAATGCGAACGTCACACGGGACCCGCTGGCCCCCCGAAGCTCCCGTCCTCTGAACCTCCTGTGATATCTCTGTATCCCTGAATGACAGGCGACATGCCACTATGGCGAGGAGAGCATGTCAGTCCTCACCAAGCTAAATCCATCTGGTCCCATGTGCCGAGAGGGGAACATCTGTCTTCATCAGCGGTGGTTAACTGGCTGCAGGGAAAGCGGCGCATGTTATTCATTCAATATTTAGATGAGAGGGTCAAAGTGCTCCCGTGGGGGATGGAGCTGGTTCTCTGATGCACAGGCGTGGGCCTGATCTGTGGAGAGATGAGACAGATCCGTCCAGAGCCCCTCGTGTCCTCTCCCTGTCAACAGGGATGGTAGAGTGGAGGGTAAACACACCCAAACTCAGCTTACAGACCCGGTTTTATTTTCAAAGTAGCATATTACTCACCTTTACATAAACTGATATAAACTTTTACGACCAAAATTCCTCGTACACAGTATAATGCGATGTAAGTCACACGGAAATGGTAAATGGTATATGGACTGCATTTATATAGCGCTTTTATCCAAAGCGCTTTACAACTTAAACCTCACATAAGATAAGATAAGATAAGATAAGATATTCCTTTATTGATCCCCTTGGGGAAATTCAGGCATCATAGCAGCATGGGGGGGAGGGGGGGAGGGGTACAGGTAGTAAAACAACACAGTATACAGGTAGTAAAAGACAACACAGGCAGTGTAAACAATTTGATCAATATGGTCAATATAATTTACTATCTGACTAGCTGAGGAATATTCACATTATTCACAGTGTCACATGAGGTGCAGTATGCAAGAGGTAGTGTTATAATTTACTATCTACTGAGTATACATTAATCAAAGTACCAGGGTAGTCTACTTTGTCCCCCTTGGGTTCCTATAAGTCCCAGGTCAATGTCTGGTAGCAGTCGCTGTCGCTGCCCCCTGTTGTGGGGCCTGGAGGCTGCTAGTCGCTGCCCACTGTTGTGGAGCCTGATGGCCGCTGGTATGAAGGACTGTCCGAGGCGGTTAGTTGAGTGTCGGGGGGGGGATAAGATATCTTATCTTATCTTATCTTATCTTATAAGAAATAGGAAATAAGTTATTGTTGAAGAAATAGATAAATAAAACCCTTTTGAAAACATCACGTTTTCTTTTTATGAGTGGTGGTTGTTGGCGTACCAGCCAATCAGCCGTCCGTATAAAAAAAATTTCTCTCACTACCGCATCACTGCAGGAAAAAGCATCCTCTAACCCCCCCCCCCCCACGCCCTGACGATCTACCTCTGATTGATACAGTAATATCCCAGCACGGCAGCATATTAGCTTGGAGGCTAAATGATGGACGCCGTCATGTTGAGATTGGGATCTGTGGTGATTTAGGTATTGACACGTTATGCATTAGGTGGAATCATGGTGTATGTGATTTGGTGTGTGCTATACAGGGGGAGATAAGCAGCGTGTGTCTGGATGGTTATCCAACACACAATTTGTTGGAATCAAATGTCGCCACGCAGACGGGGGGGAAGGTTGTACAGGATGACATTTGGAGAAACACACATAAACACACAGCAACTGTATAAATATGTAATGTGCACGTACACAAATTCAAAATAAAATTATGCTTTGGGTAATTGACACATCGATATTTAAAAAATTACATGTATGTAACATGTATAGTGTTACAGTGCTACGGTGATGATCTGTATGTATATTTAAAAAGGTGACTGTTATTACAATGCTGTAAAAAGACAGTCTAAAGCTGATGTTAATCTGAGAGGTGCAGGTTGTATTTGATATAGAGATTCAGGTTTGTACAGATTCTTCTCTGCTGCTCTGTCATACAATATTGAATGAATAACATTACTGCGATTGAAACACTGCACAAACACGTATGCACACACACACACACACACACACACGCACACACACACATACACTAAAATAACATTTCCTAATAGATCCCTATCCAGAGATTGTACTGTATGTTGTTTTATTTCTGTTGGTTTTCAGGTATAGCATATTCAGCTCTGGCTGGGGAGAACACACAGCTCCTCTTGGTTTGTGTTCCTCTGTCATATTAAACTCACAGTCAGTTCACTCTGAGAAACAGTGTTCCTGTTCCTTTTCTTAGCAGCTTCACAGTGCTGCTGGTTTTGCTCCTGTGTTCCTCAAATCAAAAGGTAGAGAGGGGAATTCTCAATACATCTCATCTTCACGCACATACCATTCCATACCATACCATACCATACCATTCCATACCATACCATACCATACCATACCATACCATACCATACCATACCATACCATACCATACCATTCCATACCATACCATACCATACCATTCCATACCATACCATACCATACCATACCATACCATACCATACCATACCATACCATACCATACCATACCATACCATAACATAACATTATCATACCATACCATACCATAACATAGCATACCATACAATAACATAACATAACATAACATAACATAACATAACATAACATACCATACCATACCATACCATACCATACCATACCATACCATACCATACCATACCATACCATACCATACCATACCATACCATACCATACCCAAATTAGACCCAGGCAACTACCGCCCTGTTTCTATCCTTAAATCCATCTCGAAAGTCATGGAAAAAATAGTATACGAACAGGTCGAAAAGTACCTCGCGGAAAAAAAACGAATCTACGAATTCCAATCTGGCTTCAGAACATCGCACTCCACTGACACATGCCTTCTCTATTTGAACGACCACATCAAACAAGAGGTGGACGCGGGCAAATACTGCGGCATGGTCATGCTGGACCTACAAAAGGCCTTCGACACTGTCAATCACACCATTCTGATTGACAAGCTAAAAGCAATTGGTTTTGATAGTCTATCAGTGAGCTGGATACAATCCTACCTGGAGGGGAGAGAACAGATGGTGGAGGTAAACGGTACCCTATCCCCCCCCCTCACAGTGAACTGTGGTGTTCCACAAGAAAGCATACTAGGACCGCTACTGTTCCTAATTTATGCAAATGACATGTTGTCAGCTTGTGACTGCAACTTGTTCCTGTTTGCGGACGACTCAGCCCTGCTGGTCTCTGACAAGAACAAGTTACAGGTTGAACAAACCCTAAGCTCGGAACTAGGCAAAATCTGCATATGGCTCGCCAATAACAAACTATCATTACACATGGGCAAAACAGAGTCCATTCTCTTCGGTTCAAATAACAAGCTCAGCAAGACCGACGGCTTCTCAGTTACAGTGGGAGACAATATTGTCACAAGGAAAGATGAAATTACCTACCTGGGTTCCATCCTAGAGGCTAATCTTTCCTGTGACAAAATGGCATCCAATGTAATAAAAAAAGTCAACCAACGAACTTGATTCTTGTACCGGATCTCATCTCTGGTAAACAAGAATACCCTGAAGACTCTGGCAGGAGCACTCATTCAAGGGTACTACGACTATGCTTGCACCTCATGGTACCAAAGCACCTCAAAGGCACTAAAAACCAAATTACAAACATCTCAAAACAAACTAGTGAGACTACTGCTTGACCTGACTCCTAGAACCCACCTCACCCCTGCCCACTTTGACAACCTAGGATGGCTTAGAGTAGACGACAGAGTACAGCAACTTGCAATGGGCCTGGTCTAAAAGATACACTACACGACCAAGGTACCCATGTACATGTCAAAATACTTCCCAAAGGTCAGTGAATACCACGATCACAACACCAGAGAGGGCTCCACAAATCATGTTAAACCCAGATTCGGCTCAAACACGGGACTAAACACGTTTCGCAATTATGCCACATCAATGTGGAACGCCCTACCCAAAGCTGTAAAGGAATGTGAATCACTACCCACTTTCAAAAACACTCTCAAAGAACACCTACGGGAGACTGCAATTCGAAACTGGCCCCTACAAATGTCCTAACCAGTTGTACAGTAAATTACCAAGTATGGCTTTGTCAGTATTCCAATGTACAGTGTACAGTGTCCCCCACCCACCCCCTTCTCAACCCCCCCCCCCCACCTCCAATGTACAGTCCCCCCCCCCCCCACCCCCCCCACCCAACCCCACCCCACCTACCCAACCTCCCCCAATGTACAGTTTCTACGACAAATGTATATACACTCTTTTTCTGGAATTTTTTTGTATCACAAACAGTACTGTATTTGCAAATCTGGTATGTCATAAATGTATAGATGTAGCAGTACTGTATATCTGTATGTCGTGTGTGTCATATATGTTATGATGAATTGAAAATGAGGGGACCCTGATGTAAACAAGACGAAAGTCTTTCTCTGGTCTGCATCCCCTTAACAATTGTATGTATTGAGCTGTACTGTACTGTACCCATTCTGCAATCTGTTAATAAACTTTTCAATCAATCAATCAATCAATCAATCAATCAATCAATCAATCAATCAATCAATCAATCAATCAATCAATCAATCAATCAATCAATCAATCAATCAATACCATACCATAACATACCATACCATACCATACCATACCATACCATGTCGTGCCATGTCATACCATACCATACCGTACTGTACTGTACCATTCCATACCATACCATACCATACCATACCATACCATACCATACCATACCATACCATACCATAACATAACATACCATAACATAGGTAACTGTTAAATAAATCAATAAATAATATTTAATAATAATGTAAAAGAATATATTTAGGAACCGATTACATTGTGGAATGCGCCTCTCTACTGGTAAACAATTAGCAAGGTTAGCAGCTAACTGCTGTCCAAGGTTCCTCTTGACTCAAATAGCAGCGCACGGGCAGAGCAGAGTTTGTTTGGAGAATAAAGCTTTAACATGTCTTTCTGAAAATGATACTGAGATAGAGAAATACACACAGTGCTATGGTGAACACATCCCAGCAAACCCGCCCAAGAAGTTTGTTTAGAGAGCTACAGTGTTTCTGCTAACATCATGAAAGTGTGTGTCTGTGAGTGTCTCTACTTTGTAGCTCTGACCAACTGTTAGCTTTGCCAAATTTCAGTAACCCTTCTGTGTCTAAAACAAAATAGCCCAGCGCAGCTGTTTTATATGAAGTGAACGAATGATTAACAATACCATGTTCATGGGAAGTGGATGAATGAAATCAGAGCCGTCTCTACAGCTGTTTATTGATCAACGTAAAGGCAATGGGTTTTCATGCTGTATTTTATCTTCTTACGAACAAAAGCACAGGGTCATCATGACTTATGACAGACCACATAACAACCTGGCAGAGCAACAATGTCATAGTACATCTGTTATTTGGAAAATACTCTTTGCCGACATGAACAGAAGACGCCAATCAGAAGGGAAATGTTTGCTAACAGCAGAGTTAGTTTCCACTTCCATGATTAGCGCATGTGGAAAGAGTATCCTACTAAGATTGTTATGGTTTGACACCAACCCCAACAGCACGGCACAGACAGGTAGTTCAGAGTTAGCCAAAAACCCAGGGCGTATTTATTTCCAAAATAACAGGGAATAGATGAAACAACAAAAAGCACAAGTAGAGAATGTTATGGGCAGAGCAGCCTGCGGCTCTGCAGATCATCTCGGTGTAGAGAAGGTGAAGCGGCGTTGCTTTTTTTTAATGGAGGCTTTGTCATGGTGTTCAACAACGCCAGCATACGCCCCTTCCACCGGGGGGGCTGTTTTCAGTTGACTCCTTTGGCGCCTGTTTCGTCCGCAGTGCTCCAGGCTCAGGTTACAGCCTGCTGCCTGGTTTCCCCGGTGCGCTGCCTGCTTCCGTTGGTTGAACTTTTTGAGTGCTTACGGCCATGCTGACTGCCTGTTCTGCAGGGTCAGTGTGCCAGTCGGTGTGCTATTGGGGGGAAAGGGCCCGCTTTTGGAGGGGCCTTATCCGAATACGCTGGCGATGTGGGGGGCGGTGTCACTAAGTGACCGCCTGGTGGGGTCTTGATGCCTGGCGTCATTGACCTCTCCGGGCCCCCTTTTTCCAGGGAACCAGTCCCTTCAGTGGGTCTGGGTCTTCCTTCGCGCTCCGCTGCTACAGCATTGCCACGGGGTTGGGTTTGCTCTTGACCCCGTGATTTTGGGGGCAGTAACGAGGTTTGTTCCTTCCGTTCGTTCCCTGGTGGCATGCGGGTTGTGCGTGTGCGTAGTCGTGGGGTCAAGCCACGGTCTGCTCACCCTGTGCGTTGAGTTGCTTGAGTTCCTCTTCGCACGGTCGGATCCATCTCCCTCCCGTAAGCCTCCAATAGGGAGGATATCCCACATTAGGGAGGGTCGGGGGGCTCGGTCCTCCCCGGTCTGATGGTTGTGGGGGGCCTCAGTGGGGTACATTTGTCGAGCTATGGCTCCCGCTCAGCTCCTCTTGTGCAGATGATGCTGAGCGAAAGCCATAATGAAACAGAACGTAAGGTTATGTATATAACCAAGTTCTGTGAATTATGGCGACGCTCAGCATCAGACGCCGCTGCAGCCCTTGATCTCGCCTTGTGGTGAAAGTTTGGGAAGGAGGCGAGTAGGTGACAACACACCTGCTTATGAAGGTAAGCGGATGGGGGTGTGGCCAGACGAATGTTGGGATGTAAAGGTACATGGTGGAATTTTTTATTCAGTGCACGTGCACGAAGTGAAGTACAGTGCAGATGATGCTGAGCGAAAGCCATAATGAAACAGAACCTTCTGTAGTATGGTCGTGAAAGGGTTAAACACATTCAGCCTACATGTATTCAGTTCTCAAAATGGCTGTAGGCCTGAGGCCCAACTGCACTGGAGCTGATGCGCCGTTGCAGAATGTGTAGGCTAACCTATGCACCTTAGCTGGTCTATTGGGCAAAAAACTGCAGTGGTTTTGAAAGACATTAGAAATTATCTTGCAGAAAGAAGCTGCACCCGCTTAGTATTCGTGTGCATTCTTGTGATTTACACAAGTCTAAATCATCTCCAATAGTACAAAAACAGCTTTCTTCAAAAACGTATACATTATTTAGAAATCAAACAAATGGCATGTTAATATGAATGATATTGATATTTGAAATATTTGAAGAGTTGCTGCCAGGCAGGAGGGGAATTTATTTGGCCCCTGGTGCCAATGCTGAGGAGGAGGCGTCAAATATTTCAAATAAAAACCACACAATAATTTACAACCTTAAAGGGCAAAAATGCATGAACACGCACGCACGCACACACACACACAAACACACACACACACACACACACACACACACACACACACACACACACACACACACACACACACACACACACACACACACACACACAAACGCAGGCACGTGCACACATAGAGCCCAAGGGGTGCTTGAGCACCTGCCTTTTTGAGCCTCATAAAAAAAGTGCCCTTTTTGAAACTTAAAAATCGCGCTACGCGCGCTCGGTTAATATATACACACAAGTGTAGTGCCCTTTTCAGTCTTTGAGCACCTGCCCCTCTAAAGTCCTGTGCACGTCCCTGCACGCACGCACACACACACACACACACACACACACACACACACACACACACACACACACACACACACACACACACACACACACACACACACACACACACACACACACACTGGCTAGCCTGGAGATGACACAATACAAATTTGTCCCTCATGTTCAGCAGCTGATGTCTGATATTCCATCCTTGTTGTTTTATTAAAGATTTAAACAGGTTTGCATCTCCGGCAAATACATATTGGCCAATTTCTCTGACACCCACCCTGATCTAATACTGCAGATATGGAGAAATGAGGAGGAGAGAGGGAGGGGGCAACCAATGAAATTGCGGCGGTATATTATATTTCCACTTGTGAATTTAATAAATGTAAAGAAAGCATTATTTTATATTATCAGTGCTGAGGGGGGAATGTGTGCAGATTCAGGAGAATATGACTTTTGTCAGATAGAGAAGAATGAATGAAACAACAAAGAAAACTCATTACCATTATGAGTCCTCTGATTATTAACATCCGCCCAGGCACAATGAGATCTCTCCTGATTCATATTGATCATAAGGAGAATAGGCTCCTTTCATATATATCAGTATGTCCAGTCTCATGTTAATGACGGTGATTTGGGATGAATGAGTGACTTCTACTGACATCCCTGCTTTTGTTTCACTCGTGTTCGCTGTATTTAATTTTTTACCACCACACGACTTTCTCCATTGACTCCTCGTGTCATTGTTTTTGCTTCCCAGTTCCCGCATTTACTTCACTCTATTTCTTTGTCTCTCTCTCTCTATCTCTCTCTGTCTTTCTTTCTTTCTCGTCGGCTCATTTGTCTGTCCTTCCATGGATCCTCAGTCAATCGATTATGTCCATGGCTGAGATTCCTGCTCTCATCCGACAGTGGCGGGGTATCTATGGCTGAGGCTCTGACCTGGGTCAACCCCCTGCCTCAACCTGTGTCTTCTTCCTAACTTTGATGGCAGCATCAATATCCATGTCACCGGTCTGACACGGTCCGTCCTGCATCGATAAACATTTGGGGAGGGCAGATTTTTCTGGGTTGAATAATTTATAATAGCGCATGATTAGAAACACAATCCTGAGTGGAGGATCTGGTTGCTTGCATGTTTGTCTTGGATCTTTACAATAAAACATGACCCAGTCTGATCAGAGAGGCTAGGGATGTGTGTGTGTGTGTGTGTGTGTGTGTGTGTGTGTGTGTGTGTGTGTGTGTGTGTGTGTGTGTGTGTGTGTGTGTGTGTGTGTGTGTGTGTGTGTGTGTGTGTGTGTGTGTGTGTGTGTGTGTGTGTGTGTGTGTGTGTGTGTGTGTGTGTGTGTGTGTGTGTGTGTGTGTGTGTGTGTGTGTGTGTGTGTGTGTGTGTGTGTGTGTGTAAGTGTGCGTGCGTGCGTGCGTGTGAGTGTGATACACTGACCCGGGGTCCAGTCGGTTCGTTCCACTAAAGATCTTTCTGAAGTGGTTCTGATGTGATGGAGCATACTGTAGGAAAGCTAAGCTATCATCTATCAAAGCATTTCATCGTAGTTTTAATGTCCTTATCCTCATTTTAAGACACACAGAGAGAGCTCTGTTTTGACACTGTCAGAGGGCGATGACATATCACTGTTCTTACTTGTTGCATGTATTGTAACAGATGTCTTTGCCTCAGAGTAATACAGGTAGTAGGCTAATGAAATTATAATCCCATAGATCACAGTGTACATTTGACTAATTTGCACCCAAATACATTTTGAGCTGATACTAAATGTACAATTAAGGAGTCATATATGCACTGTGATTTAACAAAATGTGTAGGGTGATTAGTATTCTGGTAACCGGTATGTTGCAATGCAAAAAATACATTTACCAATATGTACCATGTACTTGTGCAAATATTATAGAGTGGCGATGTCTGATGCAATTTTGTAGGCTGTGAAGTTGAGATGTTCAACCATCGAAAATATGAATGAGATTTGCTATGGTCTGAGCTGAACAGAGGATCAAGTCTGATACTACATTTCTTTCCTATGAGTTAACTTACTGAGATCAACTTTAGGACACGTGGTGCCCTATGTTACTTTTAAAATTGTTTCCCTGTTCACTTGATTCTCACCAAACTTGTGTAGAATTTGGGGACTAACATATTTACGGTATGTATAATTTAGATAATTGATGGTGAACCAAATGACCACCAGATCTAATCAAATTTCAGAAAATGTAATGGTAAACAGGAAGTGATGCGTTACTTGTGATTTGCACCAAACTTCACAAATATGTTTGCCTTACAACTGCAAGGAGGCCTGTGAAGCACCTGCTGCCGGCCACACTCTGTAAACTCGGTCAGGTCACATGATCTGCTTGCACACCTCAGATGTGAATCATCCTCCCTCTCAGTGCAATTCAAAGTTAGTGGGAGTATACAATTCAAGACATGCTATGCAATTTGAGGGCAGAATTTGTTAGCCCCCATTTCGTGCCAGTTTTGTTAAGGATTTCCCAACAACTTCATGCACTCCATATTGCAGCAGTGAAATAATTGCAAAGTCTCTGATTGTCATCAAGCATTCTTCACAACACTTCCAAACACTTTCCCCCCATAGGAAAACAATGCACTGCATTTTTCTTTGCTTTTCTTTGCCAGATTGAGTATTCAAATTACCCTGACATGGTTTGAAAGCTACTGTGTTAAGCTAACTAGCAGACTGGGGTACACCACCCAAATCTGTATTTATCACAGAGTTGATAGGTAGCTCACAGCAAAGCTAATGCTAACCATTTCATGTAAGTAGATTGAAAATGCTAAAACGCTTAGTTTCTTAGTCCAGGAGGTATAGTTCAATAGAAACACAGATTAGGGTGATCTAACCTAGTTTGCTAGGTAGTCGATCAGGGGCGTCGTTCTGGTATGGCAAGGTATGGCACTCGCCATACCTTGGCAAATTTAAAATTTAAAATAAAAAAATAAAGATTTTTTTTAATTATTTATAATTACAAATTTTTTTTATGTTGATTTAGAATTCGAATGTCAACATTATGAACGAAGCTTCGAACTATTCGGTACAGCCCTAGCATGTTTTGATATTGTAAATTATCTCACTTTTACTAGGTGACTTTTATAGGTGACTCAAATATGCCACACAAAAAAAGGAAAATGGACATACAGACGTTTTTTAATCAAAGGGCAGCAGAGACAAGTGATACAGGGACACAGGTAAGATCTTACAATGGCTTAGTGATTATAACAGTGCAGTTCAGCATTCAGTAACCCACGTTTTGTGAACGTGTTTTTGATACTACATTCTGTTGAACACACCTCAAAACCGTACGTAAGGAAAATTGGCTCAATTGCAAGAAACATAATAGACAGTTATGATATTACATTCTGCATAATTTGTATGTAAAATATTGTGGTTCCCTGCTTTAGTCTGTTGACACATTTCTATACTAAAAATGTTTGTGTAGTCCTGTGTCATACCTAAATGTCATATAAGTGAATTGTATAGAAACAACTCACCAAAAGTGACTATTGCGCAACTGATTTGACAAAAAAAATCCACCAAGGGGGGCCTTCAACGCCCCATCCTCCCTAATTGCCATACCTTGGCTTTTACTGAAATGACGCCACTGTAGTCGATGAGTCAAGCTTTCTAACAAAGTAGGGTCCATTTGATAGATTTGGTAGTTTATTACAGAAAAACGTTTTTAGTGATTGAATGGAAAATAAAATGGTAGCCTATTGAGCTGAAAGGGAGCTGTCAATCAAGCGTGATCTGATCACACCCCCAAGACAATCCTGAGAAAAATGGTCTGAGCAGCCAGATGGCGTGTATCACTTCCGCAACGGATTTAGTCGGATTTCGGTTTCCGGGTTCGCCTGATTGGCCGCGACGACCACGTGACACGCCCCGTGGCAGCGGCAGCCCCCACGGCAGCGGTAGCGTGGCCGCTGCGAATCAGTCAGAGCAATATTGTCGCGCCCATCTGCTGTTTAATAATATTGTCGCGTTGTGGAAAGCAGGATGAGAGAGCGTAGATTTCAGTGTGTATCATTTAATCATTTATCATTTAACATTTGAAAGGCATACATTGTTGTCATACAGAAGTACAGAATACTTTTATCCAAAATGCTTAACAGTCTCTGGAGCGCGCCAGTAAGAAGCATTTGCACTGCAACTCGTACACCTTACATTTCTGCTTTGCACTATAGTGTATTGTATATTAGTACATTGCATAGTATATTGTATATTGTATGGCACAGTAACAGTCTCTGGAGCGCAACAGTAAGAAGCATTTGCACTGCAACTCGTAGACCTTACTGTAAATTGTACCTCATCCCATTGCTGCTTTGCACTATAGCGTATTGTATATTAGTACATTGCATAGTATATCGTATATTGTATGGTAACTCAGTTACTTCTATTCTGCATCGAACATTGTACATATGTCTATACTGAACAGCGTGACCTCTATTTTTACTTCTATTTTACATGCTATACTATTTTATTTCATACTTATCTTGTCTAGCACAGTCTCTAACAGTAACAGTAAGAAGCATTTTGGATAAAAGTATTCTGTACTTCTGGATGACAACAATGTATGCCTTTCAAATGTTAAATGATAAATGATTAAATGATACACACTGAAATCTACGCTCTCTCATCCTGCTTAAACAGCAGCGCGTCTGCACTCAGAAGATGGCGCGACAATATTGCTCTGACTGATTCGCTGCCGCGGGGGCTGCCGCTGCCACGGGGCGTGTCACGTGGCCGTCGCGGCCAATCAGGCGAACCCGGAAACCGAAATCCGACTAAATCCGTTGCGGAAGTGATACACACAGCCAGATGAGCTGTTTTTGAGGTGGGTTTTATCAGAAAAGTCTTTATTGCCAAGTAAGCTTGCACATAAGGAATTTGTCTTTGTCATTTGGTGCATCAACATTGACACACAAGGCGAGACACTGCAGGTGAATAGGCAAATGTACTTTTTTTGTTGATTTTGAGATTTTGTTATATTTTGCTTCCTAAACATGTCTTCTATGAAACTAGTGACAATAAAACGTCAATAACACACATTTAGTTGTTTATTTTACTTCATTTTGCCTTATTGCATCCATAAATGTGCACATATTTAATGGGGAAGTGCCTCATTTGCATATATAAACATACATTTCAGAAAACTTGCAATATATTTTTTCTTAGTTTATATGTACATAACAAACTGGGAAAGTTTCATAGTGATATCTATTCAAATATTTTTTGCCTATTAGGGGGTACTACACTGTACTACACTGTTTGTAGCCTGTGTGTAGTTCTGTTCAGTTCAATAACATCATTATTATTATTATTCAGTTATCAGGCATGTGTTTAGGTTGTCTATTACTAATGGTTTGATTAGGTTTTGTGTTTGTAAATATCTGTTTAAAAAAAAAAGTATGGCATTTTACAATACAGAACTTTGAAGGCGTTTTCCCAAAAATGATTTTTTTTTTTTTTTTTTGATCTTTTTCCCCCTCCATTTTTCCTCCGATTTTCTCCCATCCCAATGTTAGTCGTATGCCAATTCCCAGTCCCTTCCTGGTCGCTGCGCACTTACCCCCCACAGTCAGATCATCTGGGAGAGTGGAGGCTACCACGTGCTTCCTCCGACACACGTCCAGCCAATCACCGCTTCTTTTCACCTGGCAGCGCGGATTCTCATCGAGAGGGCGTAGCGTGTGGGAGGATCACACTATCCCCCTCAAGTCCTATCCGCTCTTAGCAGGCGCCCCGACCGAACTGTAGGAGTCGCTGTTTACAACGACCCGGACCCACCCCGCCAGCTTCTCCCACCCTCTAATACAGCCAATTGTATTAGTGCAGACGGCCAGCCAAGCTGGTGACAACCCCGGAGCTGTGAGCTGGATTCGAACAGGCGAATCCAGCTCACAGCTCCGGGGTTGGTGACGAACGCAATCTCCGCTCGGCCATCTAACCGCTCCCAAAAATGAGTTTTAAGGGTTTTTCCTCATACTCTGAGCCAGAAATCTCCACTGCAGTAGCACTCACATACACCAAACCTTCCAGTTCTATTCATATCTATGTTCTGAAGGTATTTACAGAAGGGTTTGTTGATATCGCATTCATACCCTGATTTATATCACATTTCATTCCTAAAAAAAAAGGCGAAATATGGAATTTTACCATAAAAAATGACTGAATGGAGTATTTTCTGATTTATGGAGTGATAAAAAGAGATATCCAAAATCCCCTCTGTAATAACCTTTGGCTCTAATATGTCAACAAAATGAAACTATAATTTTGAAAATGGCTTTATCCAATGTTCAGATGTCTGTCCTGGAATTATATGCAAATTAGTGCATATTTAAGTAGATAATGTCTCATTTGCATATTCAAACATACAATTTCAGAAAACTTGTAATACAAAACAGTCTTGTCTTAATATAAGTAATCAACTGGGGAAGTTTCATTGTGATATCTATTAGTTAATTATTTTACCCTATTCACCTGTAGTGTCTCCTCTTAAAGTAGAATAAAATGGAATATATAAACTAAATTATAATAACAATACAATAGAATAGAATATAGGACAGGGCTGTACAATTGTGCTGGAATGTTGTAGAATATACACTTTAACCTTGTTCATGCTGGTAGGGTGGTCACCAAACACCCTGACCAATTCATGGAGTGCGCAGGTAGTCCGCTTGTTGCCACTTTTGTTGTTTTATTCATTCATATTCTTGTGCATAGTTTTTTAGGTACTTTATATTTTCTTGTACAAAGCAAATTCTTCATACGACCTACGGCTGTATTCCTGTAACTCTCCACTCCAGTGATGCCTGGACATATAGTTCTAATGTGTATTGGTGACATCTGACTCAGTGGAGGCAGACGACATGGGGAACGGTTTTAGTGACATAGCCAATAATCTGTCCACATTATGCCCAGATTGCTGTCTCTACACACATGAAATCTGATCACAATGCGAGTTTGACCACCCCGGGATGTGGTCTGGCTCTTCGGTTCACAGTTTGAGCAAAATCCAATTTGAGACCTGGCAGCTAATGTGAGCCGACGTGATACAAATGTATTAAAAATCACAGGACAAGTGTAATGGAGGCCACAGACTACTCACCACTGAGCAGATTACTTAAAGGGGCACTTCATCGGAAAACAATGCTGATTTATTTTGCTCATAAACTCACATATCCTAAAGCAAATAAGCAATAAGCTTGTTTTGCTCACATTCATTTAGTTTGACAGTTATTGAGAGTTGATGAGTTGTAATAGTCCTCCAGTGATGTCTGTTGGAACAACACTGAAAGTTACAGCTCAATGAAATTATGTATATGAAAAATTAACAATCCCTATTGCTATTTTTCCATGCACATCACTTTGTTGAATTGTAATTAACACAACACAATGATTCATGTCTTCTGACATCACTGGAGGACATATTCAAACTCTTTAACTCTCAATAACTTCTCGGATAAATTTGACATGCAAAATAAATCAGTTGGTAAAGTGCCTTTATGAATCATAATATGCCCTTCTCATTTATACAAACAATTGTTTATAATAAAACAGCCATTGCAATAGTTAAAAATATCAAAATCACTGTTACTATTGATTGGTTAATCCGCCTCAGCGTGACATTCTATTTACCTAGCAATTTAATCATTTTGCCCTTTGTACGCCTATTTGTTCTTTTGGTTCTGACTTGCAAATGATAATTTTCCTCAAAAAGCTAGCCTTGTGTTTGTTGGTCCCTGGCTGTATAGGCTTGAAGCTGTACAGTATGTTATCACTCGGGTCTGAAACACACAGAAAAACCATAGAAGCCTCCCAACAAAAATGGCTCATCAAGTCACTGTCTGTGTATGTTGGGGTGTCATCACACAATTCATTCCTGGACATTTCATCACATGAAAGTAACAATGCTTTTAACCTCAGCCCTAGCCATATTTTCTGAAAATCTGTCTAAAAGTACATGCCCAAGTAAATGGAAGATTACTCCACTTCTACAAGGTCAATTTGTATGTTCTTGGTATCTAGGAACATCTATGAACCTTAGGGAATGTATTCCCAGTGTCAGTGTCAAATATTGTGTCTGTTACTATGCTTGAGTAAATTGTGATGAAACAAAGGAGAATATAAATTATTATTTTTCTTTGCATCTTTGACGGTGAATAACACCATAATAACATGCTAACATTGAGTTTGGAGGAATTCCACTCACTGACCTCATTCAGCACCTTCTTGAGAACAGGTGTCTAAAATCTAATCTAAGCAAATGAATAAAGGGGAGATGATTTACAGCATTTTTTGTAGATATAGTACAGAATTTTGCCATCCGGACACATGCTATTTGAATTATAATGCATTTGAATATATAATATAGAATATCAAGCCTATAAATAACCTTATTATGGCCAAGTCATACATCCGGATAGGGCCAAATCTCCTCTTTCCAATGGCAGTGTTGAATCTGGATTTTTACATTTCCTCGCATACTGACCTTTTTCCGACGCAATGCACAGAGTAGTCACATTATTCAGAGAAACTCTTATTTTCGAAGATTTTTTTAAATCATTGGTAAACAAATGTAGTGCTGAAAATACGTTGACTGCTGTTTGGATATGATTAGGGTCTTTACTCTTGGCTACATTTGGAAAAGAAATACAACATTAATTAATACGGTCTGTATTGATTGATTTATGACGAGAACAGCAGGGTCCCCCAATTCACAAACAATTCATTAACAATGCTAATCTCAGGGCGGCCAGGTAGCGCAGCGGACTAAGCGTCTGTCTACCACCACAGAGACAGTGGGATGGCCGACCGTCCATACTAACACAATTGGCAGTGTTAGCGGGTGGGAAACCAGGCAAGGATGGGTCCTGGTCGCGTCTATGCGAATACCAACGCAGTTGTGCGATTTGCGAATCTGATTGGCCACTGACGTTTCATGTGCGCCCAATCGCGAGACGAGCTGTGTCTTTGCCCATTTCCGCGTCTAACAGCCTGCAAACTACCTGGCGTTCTATCGCCATGCTCTAAGACAAACTCTAACCTTAACCAACTTCGAAAGAGTGCCTAAGCTTAACCGTCGAAAAAACTTGCCGTCACACGATTGGTGCACATGTCACATGACCAGAAACGTCAGTGGCCAATCAGATTCGCAAAACGCACAACTGCGTTGGTATTAGAATACACGTGTCCTGGTCATTGTAAACAGCGCCTGCACAGCAAGGGAAGGATCTGGGAGAGGTAGTGTGACCTTCCAAACGTTACACTCTCCCAGTGAGAGTCCGCGCTGTCAGGTGAAAAGAAGCGGACACATGGCTACACATGTGTCGGAGGAAGCGTGTGATAGTCTCCGCCCTCCCAGACCGACGGTAGGGGGTAGAGTGCGCAACGGCCAGGAAGGAGATTGGGAATTGGCATAACGACATTGGGAGGGGAGAAAAGCCCCAGCCCATTTCTTTCCATAAATTGAATGAATTCTTGTCATGCATTTATAGGCAGCTCAGAGCTAGCTATCTGGACAAGCTGTTTCAGCATGTGATAGTAGTCTGCGATGGGGAGGAACCGAGACGTGGAACTCCCTCATTACTTCCTTTACCAGCTCTGGGAATATAAGCAGACAAGGGACTCTATGAAACGAATGGAGTCAGATGTCAAATTGGCTTATACCAGTAAGAAAGTAGAGGAGGCTTATTTAACTGAGCAACATATTTGCCATGTGTAGGGCCTTAGAAGCATATTGACATTTTAGATTTGGAACTTTTTTGAAAAGGAATTTTTGTTATATTTTGGGTGCATACTGATGATGTATATCACCTTTTTTTAACAAGGATAAGCTAGGCTAACAATTTGGCTACTTGATAAATTGAGAACACATTTTATTATTGAAATTGACATTCCTGATTATTTAAGCAGTTGATTGCTATCGCACAAGTCAGCTTTGCTAATGATTTGAATGATGTATGTTGAGTTTTCAGTGAGGACATCGCCTTCAGGGGAGGAAATTAGGCCACTTTACTCGCCAATTGCGAGTATTTTTTACGTTTGGCGAGTAATTCATGAAGAGCACTCGCCAGTCTGGCGAGTACTAGTAATTACAAAACAAAACAAAAAAATCATTCTGCAATCTGCTGATTCGCTCACTGGCACAAGCCGAACTCTGACTCCCCCCTTGATTCCTCCCATTTGCGCCTCATAATAATCCGACCATAACCAATGAACATCATCGTTGTACAGATGCGCTCTAAGCTCCTCCAATGAACACTCATTTTCTAGAAGATGCCGCCCATCTAGGGGAAGTGGACAGATCACTGCGCGCGCCGCGCGGACCTACAGACTCCTGCCACCGGCAGCCGGCTTGACAACGTAGACAAATTTAGACAAAAACACACCAGTGGATGAAAATAATTGCATGTAGAGTCGTCGCTTTCGGATATCAGTGCGGTCTGACATGGGGGCGAACAACAGCATGCGACGCGTCTCCTTCGAGTCGGATGAGAATGACAAGTCAACAACATTAGCCGGCTAGCTACCTAGCATGTAACAAGCTACCATAACGCGCATTCAACATAGTGGACGACTATACTGAGCGGCTTTGCTTAAATGCAGCCGAGTGACATTTTATTATTACCGGGTTTCCCCCCATATCACCACTGTGACTCGCCCATATGCCCTTCACAACGGTGATGTTGTCATACTTGGCATTCAGAATACACCTGCTGAACCCCTAGCGTTGTCGATTCGGTTCCAATGTATTGTCATCTTACAGCACAAGTACAGTACAACCAGAATACATTTGGCATACAACCAGAGTGCAAATGTAACAAGTCAAGTTCAAGTTGTTTTATTTAGCTATTACATTACAGTGAAATGCTTGGTTCTTTCACTGCCCAACTCAGTCCAACCTAAACCAGCCCAACCCAGTATTGATTAATTGAAAACTTTATTAACAGATTGCAGAATGGGTACAATACAGTACAGCTCAATACACACAATTGTTAAGGGGATGCAGACCAGAGAAGGACTTTCGTCTTGTTTACATCAGGGTCCCCCATTTCAGTCCTGTTTGCTTAATGCCTTGTCCACTTCCTCCACACTCCAATGCCCTTCAACCCTGCCCCTGTCAAACCTGCTCTTTCCATTCCCTCCATCATGTCCCCCCTTTCTGATGAATATTTCCTGCACTTAAGAGTCAGACACACATTCCTAGTAGTTGAGCTGTGGTGAATGAATGAATGAAAACTTTATTTAACAGATTGCAGAATGGGTACAGTACAGTACGGCTCAATGCATGCAATTGTTAAGGGGATGCAGACCAGAGAAAGACTTTCGTCTTGTTTACACCAGGGTCCCCCATTTTCAATTCATTTTCAATTCATCATTCAGTATAACCTAGACCAGCCCAACCCAGCATCTTTCACTGCCCAGTTCAGCCCAACCCAGTCCAGAATAGTTCCCTCTTTCATGTTAATATGTGATTTAATGATGTAATATTTTGAAGAGTAGAGACAGTGTGATTAATTTACTATGATTGAAAATCTATTTAGACGAAGACGTACAAAGAAGTAATTATCACAATTAGCGATTTTTTTTGTCTGGTAAAAAATCTGTTTGGCTGGTAAAAAAAATCAGATACTCGCCAGTTGGCTGGTAAGCCAAAAAGTTAGTTTCCTCCCCTGATCGCCTTCTATTTATTTTCGTGGCTGATATCACTCTTCCTATATATTACCCTCAGATATAATAATATATATGATAACATACATAAACAATTTAATAATCAGCAATGAGACACAAATTGCTGAACTTGAGTTCACTTATGTTTGCTAGCTATATATTAACTATCTAGCTTAGCTGGGTTTGCACTTGCTAACATTAGCCGAGATAAACATGGAATTAGCTTACATTTTGTATATTACAGCATTATTCCCTTCAAAATATTCAAGTTCAAGTTTGTTTATTATTTGTCACAACAAAATACAGAATACTTTATGATGAAATGCTTGTTTCTGTATGACCCCCTGAGAGTGTGCTACATATAGTAAAAAAAAGTCATTAAGAAGTAAGTAAAAAGTAAGTAAAAGAATGTTCAGTCAATATACATATAATACAGAGTCAAATGAGTAACAGTGCATGAGATACAATGCAGAAATGAGATGAGGTACAAAAATTAGGGTAGGGTGCAAATGAGGTAACACAGCCAATATTAATGACTACACTGAAACAGTGCTGGACTTTGTCTGTACTCTGGTAGAAGAAACAATCCCCTCTACCACAATTAGAGTTTACCCAAATCAAAAGCCCTGGGTAGATAAATCCGTCCGTGAGGCTCTGAAAGTGCGCACCTCAGCCTACAATGCCGGGCTTGTGACAGGCAACATGAATGAACACAAGGCGGCGAGATACAACGTAAGGAGGACAGTAATAGAGGCAAAACGGCGTTACAGGGATCAAATTTAACTTCAGTTTGAACATGCTGACTCTAGACTCTAGAGGTATGTGGCAGGGCCTCAGAACGATGACAGATTACAAAGGCACCTCCCTCAAGCTGAACAGTGACATCTCCTTAGCAAATTATCTCAATACCTTCTATGCAAGGTTTGAGGCTGTGAATAACAACACCAGCCTACAAACCACTGTAATGGAGGGGGGGCACTGCTGATGGAGACTCAATGTTCAGGTTAACAGAACATGAGGTGAGGAGGACCTTTAAGAAAGTGAATATCAGGAAGGAAGCAGGTCCGGACGGCATCCCCGGCCATGTCCTAAAAGTCTGTGCCGACCAACTGGCCCCGGTATTCACTGACATATTTAACCTGTCCTTAGAACAGGCTGTCATCCCCACCTGTCTGAAGAAGTCCACTATTATCCCTGTACCCAAAAAATCTACGCCCGCTTGCCTCAACGACTACCGCCCTGTAGCCCTCACCTCCATAGCCATGAAGTGCTTTGAGAAGCTAGTGAAGGGCTACATCTGTTCCTCCCTCCCCATCAACCTGGACCCCCTGCAATTTGCATATCGCCCCAACAGGTCCACGGAGGACGCCATAGCCCATGTGCTGCACACAGCAGCATCACACCTTTGATTGATTGATTGAATACTTTATTTTGACACAATCGTAGGACAAAAACATTTTAAAAGACAAGACAATAACAGTGTCAACAACGCTGGTCAAAAATGGATAAAACACAAGAAAGCCAAGGCTTGTTTCCATTGTGGTCCATACATGGAACATAAAAAGGCACAGAAACACAAATGGACATGTACACTAGACAGGACACATCCTAAAAATGTGTATAAAAACACCTAACCTGACAACTCATACAGTTAACTAATGTTAAAAGAAAATCCGCAAACCCTTAAAAGCAACTCATGATAAAAGAAATAAAAGCTAAGTTATGATAAAAGAGATAAAAAACATTTTAAGACCAATTTGAGTTGCTGCTGAGCCATGTTTTTAGGGCGGATTTAAATCCGAGAGGGGAGTTCAGGAGTTTTATGAATGTTGGCAGGGCATTCCACATTACCGTAGCCGAGTAAAAAATGCATCTTTCCCCGTGCATGTCCTGACTCTCGGCGGGACCAGGTCCGTGGGGCTTCCTCTTGTGGCGTGTTTGTGGACATCTCCTACTTTATTAAAATAATTTACTAGGTACTTGGGGACCGTTTCTTTCAGTACTTTAAAAACCAGTAGCATTTTAAGCTGGTGTACCCTTTCTTCAACCCTAAGCCATCCCAGACTGCTAAAGTGGGCTGGCGTTAGGTGAGTCCTAAAGTGAAGGTTGTGCAGGAGTCTCACTATTTTGTTTTGGGAGGTCTGGAGCTTTGTCTTCATTTGTTTTGATATGTTGCTGTACCGTGAAGTGCAAGCATAGTCAAAGTGACATTGGATGAGGGCTCCAGCTAGGGTCCTCAGAGCGTTTCTATTTATGAACTGCCTCTGGACAAGAGGCAGGGAAACTATGTGAGAATGCTGTTCATTGACTACAGCTCAGCATTCAATACCATAGTCCCCTCCAAACTCATAGCCAAGCTCAGGGACCTGGGCTTGAACTATGACCTCTGCCAGTGGGTCTTGGACTTCCTGACGGGTAGACCCCAGGTGGTGAGAGCAGGCAACTGCACCTCCTCATCCATCACGCTCAACATAGGGGCCCCCCAGGGCTGTGTTCTGAGTCCCCTCCTCTACTCGCTGTACACACACGACTGTGTGGCACAGTGGAACAACAACACAATCATCAAATTTGCTGACGACACAGTAGTGGTGGACCTGATCTCTGCCAACGACGAGAGGGCCTACCTGGAAGAGGTAAAGAATCTGTTGCAGTGGTGTCAGGAAAACTGCCTCTCCCTGAACGTCAGCAAAACAAAAGAGATGATTGTGGACTTCAGGAGGTTGGGGGTCAGGGACTACAGCCCGCTCAGCATCGACAGGGCACCGTGGAGAGAGTGAACAGTTTTAAGTACCTCGGAGTCCACATATCCGAGGACTTGACATGGACCACACACATTGACAGTGTTGTGAAGAAGGCACGGCAACGCCTCTACTTCCTCAGGCGCCTAAGGAAGTTCCAAGTCAGTCAGAAGATCCTTAAGAACTTCTACTCATGCACAATAGAGAGCATCCTGACTGGCAATATCACCTCCTGGTTTGGGAACAGCACCGCACAAGACCATAGCAGACTACAGAGAGTGGCCCGTTCAGCCGAACTGACAATTGGAGGGGGGCTTCCCACTCTCCAAGACATTTACAACAAGCGGTGCATGGGTAAGGCTAAGAGAATAATCAAAGACTCCAGCCACCCAAACAACTGCCTCTTTGAACTGCTGCGGTCAGGCAAGCGATACCGGAGTCTCATGGCAAGCACAGAGAGACTAAGAAGAAGCTTCTATCCTCAGGCCATCAGAATGCTAAATGACAATAACACTATGTAACAACCATCAAATGCACTCACAACACACACATCCACACTCACTTTAAACAAACAACTCACTGCAGCACCCACTTTACCCACTTTAGAACACCTAAACACACTTTATATTTATTGGCAAAGAATTTGCACTACAACCCATACCTCATTACACCTTACTGTAAATTGTACCTAAATTGTACCTCATCCCATTTCTGCATTGTACTGTATAGTATATAGTATATATATTGTATAGTAACTCAGTTACTTTTCTACTCTGCATTGTACATTGTATATATGTATATATATATTGCACACTTTTGTCTACGTACTTGACTTCTATTTTTTTTTTTTTATACTTATCTATTTTTATCTAGCACAATCTCTGGAGCAAAACAGAAAGAAGCATTTTATATAAAAGTATTCTGTACTTCTGTATGACAACTAATAAAGAAACTTGAACTTGAACTTGAATGTAGTGCAAATCTCTTTAATAATAGATACATATAAAGTGTGCTAAAGTGTCTAAAGTGAGTAAAGTGAGTGGTAAGGTGAGTGTTTGTTTAAAGTGAGTGTGTACATGTGGATGTGTGTGCAGTGTGTGTAGATGATGGGTTGTTACATAGTGTCATTGTCATTGAGCATCCTGATGGCCTGGGGATAGAAGTTCCTTCTGAGTCTCTCTGTACTGGCCATGAGACTCTGGTAGCGCTTGCTTGACCGCAGCAGTTCAAAGAGGCAGTTGTTTTGGTGACTAGAGTCTTTGATTATTCTCTTAGCCTTGGCCCTGCAATGCTTGTTATAAATGTCCTGGAGAGTGGGAAGCCCACCTCCAAGTTTGGAGCCCTAGGTAGCCACTTTCATATGATACCATAATTTTCGCTCTAGCTTTCAAATTGAGCAAGATTGAAATGTTGGCCAAAACCAACATTTAATATCACCCGATACTAATATTGTAAAAACATACAAATTGTCAAACCAACATATCGGTTGACCACTAATGTCCGTGAAATCATCAGCTCTAGTTGGTCAACTTTTCAGCATGTGATGTCAGTGAAATCATCGGCTGTGATTGGTCTACTTTTGTAGGGACAGACAGCCAGACAGACCAACACTGGTGTAGATGGCTTCGGCCCCTTGCAATGGTTTGCACTTATAATTCACTCACTGTTGGTGGGGGAACATTATTTATTCATGGTCAATACAATTAATTCTCTATTTCTTTTAGCAGCATTGAGATATCAATATCAGATACAGTATATAAGTGGTTGTCACTTTGTTTATAAAAGATTGACAGATACAATTGAATTTAATATTTTATCATAGCCTACTTATATCCTGCAAGAGGAAATAAACAGATTAAAGGTTTGCTGAGGAACACCTTCTAGTAATGTATTCTTTAACATGTGGGCCCTTTTTAGGACGGTTTGCCTACCGGCACTTTGGCGACCACTAGTGGCTCGGGTCTGCATATTTTGTAATACAATATATATATAACGAATTGAAGGCTTATTTGTTGCCTGTCGATAGCCCTTTCACATGACAAAATCCGTTCAGCTGTTCTCGAGTTACATGCCGGTATTTGAGGCTTGTGCAAAGCACACAGTATTGCGCAAAATACCACTCCCGACTCTTGGGGCTCTAGTTCCATCAATCATTTTGCCGATCCCGAAAATTATTGTGGAGGGTTGTAGCCAATGAGCGTGGCTTTCCAATGATACACCACCTGGGGATGTATGAAAACAGGTAGATAAAAACAGCCGAATTAATTGAAGTCTATGAGAAAACTGAGTTTTTCTTTTGTACACAGTTTACCAAAATCACTCCTAATCACTCATTTCTGAATGGATCCTTATGAAATTTGGACATGTACTACATACGGCTTCAGGCTATGGATCTCGTGAGATTAGTAAGCCTCCAGACATTCTGGGGAAATACTACCTCTCGACTACTAACTACTACAGAGTAACACGTTTTTCTACAACTCAAGTTCAGACCTATGTTACTCTATTTCATTAGCACTAAAAGTGAATTTTCTTTCTGGAATCAGAAACTTCAGAATGTCATCTTTCAAAAGAGACCAGGCTCATGCATGTGCTATAAGTATAAAGTATGTTGTTTTGGTTTGCAAAAAAGTATGCAGTCCTCAAAAACTAAAACTAAAATGGCCACTTTTGGGGGCGCAGGTTAAGAGGTTAAAGGTTTGCTGAGGAACACCTTCTAATAATGTGCTCAGATACACTGAAAATAAATATTGTCTCACTTTTCTCATGTCAGTTTGACAGTTAATAACTAGAAAAACTGGCATGAAGACATGGTAGTGTGTTTGGTAGCATTGTTGGCAAATTAAACCATTTCATAATGTAACCTATTCAACATCGACAGGCTATATAAAATTCATAGCAATCTATTTCATATTCAGAGTGGGCCAAACTGGCCATGGTAGGCTGCTTGATCCCCTCTCCAGTGTGCCAGCTTTTCAGTATACAGCAAGCCAGACTCAACAACATGGGAAACGGCTCAGCGCTGTCTGTGGCGTTGAACTGGACAGCGGAGCGGGAAAGGTCTCGCAGAGATTTGAGGGTCTCTCCATTTATTTTACTCAACTAAACAACACAGTCAACCGTCAACAACATTATGGCTAAGCTAGTCCTACACTACACATGTCTATTGATGTGACTTTATTTGGAATAGAATGTATAAGCAAAAGTAGCCTGCTTTTCAATTAAAGATATTATAAAACGACATTCCTTGATGATGTAATTTTGTATATAGCCTATCAATTGTTTTAAGCTCAATAAACACACGTAATATTTGACCAGAATTTATCCCATTTGTCCTGGACATTGAAATCTTCCAGGACACGTGGACCGACACAGAACCCCTGGTTAGGGGCGATCTACAATCTGCCAATTGATTAGACCAGCCAAATGTTGGGTTTATTATATGTGCCTCATATTATTTGGTTGGACTGTATCCTGGCCTTCTGGTTTGTTCGAATTATTTTATTGATGTGTAGCATCCTGAATATTCTGCTAAGTATTCAGAAGTGCTGACTAACTTGTTACTTCCCCTGTGTGTATGAAGTGTGATAAACAGTGTTCCTTTTGATATCTCGCCCGGACTACTAATGATGCGAGGTGCTCCTCTTTCTCCGGCTTCGATATGGATCATTAACATGACATTGAAGCATCTTTCTCCCTGTCTGGAGTTGTCCTATAGTGGGATCAGTTGCGGTCGCCAGCAGGGGGCAGTTGTGGCAGGTGGAACGGAGGAGAGAGAAACGGCGAGCGAGAGATGATTACCTGGAGGGCGGAACAGAAGGAAGTCCTCTTTGACAGTGAACTCGGACGTGAGCGGTCGCAACGGGCGTGTGCTCTGGAAGAGCCCCGTTGGAAGAGTCCCGTTGAAGAGCCCCGTTGGAGAGCGACGGGTGATAGAGAGTACTTGCTAGATAACGTGTTATCCTAGAAGTACAAGCGATAGTGAAGTGTGTGAGTAAGCGATACGGAAAGAAGAACCAACGTCCATAGATAACGTGTTATAGTAGCAGTGTGTGCGGTGTATTAGCATGCTGCTAACGGCTATAGTGACTAAGTATATCACAAGCGTCGCTGAAGACCGGTGGTGCATACAGCCACGTTGCGTTAGTAGTACAGACGATAGCAGGAGGGTTCACTAAGACCCACAGTTTAGCTGTGTTTAATGTAGCCAAACAGTTTAGAGCGCGCCAGTCCAGTCAGCAGCCCGCAGTGGACATCTCATCGACGCCGCAGAGGACACCTCTCTCACCAGCAGAGGTCGCCACAACACAGCACGCTCCTCCAGTTCCACCACTGCCCATGCTGTCTACCCCAGCCCGCTGGCTGTGCTCGCGGGATCGCCCGACGCCATCTTGTCACCCGGACGAGAGGTGATGAGAGTGGGTCCGCCATCTTGGCTAAGTACAACGGTACCTTGTGTGCCCACAACAGTATCCATTCGAGCGAACGCTAACGACCAGTGTCTAGGGGTACCCCAAACATTATAAGCCGGCTTTAGAGTAGGTTTTATTTGGTAACGTGGGCCCACATGTAAATGATTTCTTTTGTATTTGTGCATCACTGTGACGTTCTTGAATTCCCATTGAACTCCTTACCATGTGCCTGGGTCTTCCCCTAATCCAAGCGGGGTTTACTATTAATGTATTGAGCACGAGGTGCCTATGTTGGGAATAGTGTTCCCCTATAATACAAGTGAGAGCACCCGGTGCCGTATATGAATACATGCCATATGAACCACATAAAGTACAACTTGTAACTGCTAATTGACCAGGCTTATATAAAGGAGAAGTAAATGGGAGCACGGTGTGAGTGTCTATTTCTGATCATATGCTAACCTTGTTGACCGGGTAAATACTTGTGACTGTGGTATATTTATTTAACCCTTCCACCCCATTCGCAGCATATTCGTTGAGGGTCTATACATGTGGTCAAGGAAGGGTACTGCTTAAAGGGAAGCCCAATATAACTATTGAACTGACAGTCACCGGGTGTGGGAGGGCTAACGGAGGTACTGGGGGAAGTGAGAGTGTGTGGGGAGCTACTGCTGACCGCCTTGGAAGGCGAGGAGGACCAGAGTACCACCCCCCAGGTTAGTAAACCCTGGGCCCCATCCGCTCCTGCTGCCCGCCCTCCAGAACGACGTTCCGGGCCCAAAGACGGGGATGCAGATAGATCAAACTCTACTGTATCCTGCTACCAGGTGGCTGTGTATAACTACTCCCATAAGCAGGGATAATCCACCCTTCTACACATGTATTAATGTATTATTTGTATTCTACTGTATTGTATGGAAGAAAAAGACTTCACACAATGAGACCATACCTCGACAACAAAATTACACCAAAAGGAGGTTGCTGCACCTTCAATCTTCAGTTTTTGCTTAAATCATCATGGTAATTATTAGGCTATATGCTACAAAAAGTTTGCCATTGATATTTGATGTTTCGCTTCAAGTTTTGCTTGGGTCAGGTCAAAGAAGAAGTCTGTTTTAAAATGTACAAAGGGACCTTACAAAGAAGCAGACAAAATACTATTGCAGATATTGTCCTTCCTTCACTGTGGTTTGCTTCTCTTTGTGTCTCAGGACAGTGGAAAGAGCACATCTTGAACTTCTCATCATGAGTGTGTGTGTGTGTGTGTGTGTGTGTGTGTGTGTGTGTGTGTGTGTGTGTGTGTGTGTGTGTGTGTGTGTGTGTGTGTGTGTGTGTGTGTGTGTGTGTGTGTGTGTGTGTGTGTGTGTGTGTGTGTGTGTGTGTGTGTGTGTGTGTGTGTGTGTGTGTGTGTGTGTGTGTGTGTGTGTGTGTGTGTGTGTTAGGTTCATTAGCCCAGTCAAAAGGCCTGGAGGCATAAGCAGAGTAGAAGTGAGTAGAGGAGGAGGGGGAGGGAGGGAGGGCTGTCTTGTATGGAAATGGCCCAGTGTGTTCTAACTGTTGGTCGGGTGGAGACCTTTGATGTGAGCTGTTCACCACTGCATCTGACTTTGTTCTTGATAATTGCCTAAATGATCTCCATGGAGTGAGGGGGGTTGTGTTACAATTGAACTAATTCAGGGCCAGCCTGCTGATTCGATGTAGAGCCCTTCTCTATGTCAATCTCTGTCCTCCCTTAAAAAAAGACCCCCCCCCCCAAACACAACACACCACCCATCCTCTGCTCTGTTTCCTCTCTTTATTAGCCTGACACAGCAGGGGGTGTCATGGTAATAGTGTTGATGTTTGTTGTTCGACACTTAACCCCCCCCCTTGACATCGTACCCTCTGTTCTACTGCCATTGATATGCAAATGTGAAGCGGCTCGATTTGCAAATGAGGGAGGAATAATTAGTTGGGAGCACTTAGCAACAACAACAATAATACAGGCTGAGCTGCCCTCTCTTTGTCGTTTAACAAGCCGCTGGCAGTCGGAAAAGCCCCCCCACGCGCACGCACGTGCGCCCCCTGGCCCCTGCACTGGAGACATCGGTTGGGCATCCACAACAAGTACAGCGTTTGGCCTTTCAGAGCCTTGCCAGCGCTCAGACGGCCAGTGGAGCACAGGGGAGGCTGAGTAGGAGCCCAAGGCCAAGAGTGCGGAGCAACAGATCGTAGCCTGGGTTGGAGACCTTGCTGGGGGTGCAGGGGAGGTCAGACCAGAGAGCAAACTGGAGAGGAAGTATGGTGGATATCGCGTGAGACCTAAGCTCGAGCTCTGGGTCCTGGAGGAAGAGAGAACACTGTTGTTTGTGTCCGTGCGAGAGGCTTAACTGGAGAAATGAAAGTAAAAGTTTTCAGTCTGAGGAAAGTAGGGGGAGAGCCGTGATAATAATAATGTGTGTGTTCTTCTACTCGCGATATGGCAAGGGAGACGGGGAGGGAGGGGGAGAGAGAGAGAGAGAGAGAGAGAGAGAGAGAGAGAGAGAGAGAGAGAGAGAGAGAGAGAGAGAGAGAGAGCAAGCAGAGGAAGTAAGTGTTCGAATTATGTGGGGGCCAATGGGGGCTCAGCCCCCATAGATAGAGTCTGAGCCCCCATAGTCAACAATACCTGTGGGGGTCTCTCAAAAAATGTATATTAAATTTTTTTTTAATATATATTTATTTTTTCAATGTACGAATTAGTATTATTTATGTTACCTAAATAAATTGTTAATAGATAATATTTGTCTTTTCAGTTTTTAAAATAACAGAGTAATTAATGTTGTGGAATAGGCTGCGTTTCACCTCCAAGTTGCTATGTGTCGCCCATGAGCGTGTCTAACGCTACTCCAACGCATTTGGTGAAGAAGAAGCAGCCAGCTTAACGTTATGTAACGTTAAACAGTAGGCTGCCCAGTGCCCATGGTCCTCATGTCCTGCAACTGCAACTCAAGTAAAAAGTAAACAGTGCCGCTGAAAAAAAAATGCTTAACCCGCCACAAGGCTGTACAAGGCTGGACAGCTTCGTCTTTATAAAAAGGCCAAAGACTAGTCAAAGACTTTGACTAATGATGTTAGCGCAGCAGCTAGCAGCGCTACTGGTTGACAGTGCTAGTAGTGTTAGCCCTGCTCCTGTGTTGCTCAACCACCACAATGCTGGGGACCGAGTCAGTGGACCTTTTGGAAAACTAAATACAGCTGGTTATTTGCCAAGGAGGTAAATGGAGGTAAATGATGCTGTTAAGTGCCATACAACTATTTATTTTACATTCGATTTTTTTGTTAGTTTTGATTTATAATATAAACAAATAAATGTGCATTCAAGTTCATAAATTTGGTCTAATTTTTTAAATTAAATTGTTGTATTATTTGATCAGATGCAAAATGCAAATAAGTACATATGGCATTATATATCAGAGGTGAGTAATAAAATTTACAAATATTGATGGTTAAGAATGAGACTGAATAATGACATCACACAATAGTCTAATGATTAGACGGTTGTGTGATGTGATTGATTGATTGATTGATTGATTGATTGATTGATTGATTGATTGATTGATTGATTGATTGATTGATTGATTGATTGAAAACTGTAACATATTGCAGAATGGGCACAATACAGTACGGCTCAATACACACAATTGTTAAGGGGATGCAGACCAGAGAAAGACTTTCGTCTTGTTTACATCAGGGTCCCCCATTTTCAATTCATAATGACATTTATGACATACACAACATACAGATATACAGATATATATCATGACATTAATGACATACATGATGACATACAGATATACAGTACTATTACATTTGTGACATACAATATATACAAATATACAGTACTGTTAAACAGAGATCCTAACAGAAAATATATATATATATATATACGAGGGGGAGGAAACTGTACATTAGGAGGGGGTGGGAGGGGGGGTTTGGACATTTACGGGGGCCAGTTTAATTAGTTTTCATTAGTATTAGACCCTAATCCTAATGAGATATTCCTCTAAATATGACTTCGAAAACTGCCAAAATGTCAGGAAAAAAAGAGTAAAAAAATATATTCAGGGGGCCCCCATAGCTCTCAGGTGATAACTCTGGTGATGAGCAATAGTTAACAGCAATCGGCTGTCTTTCCAGGAATATGATTCAGTATCATTTGACTGGGAGACATAGATGGGGGGGATCATTAGGGCCAATTTACATATTGCTGTTGCACAAAATGGCTTCAAAGTGGTGGGTGTCATGTTAGGGCTCTGGTGCCAGGCGTAATGAAGAGCCCCCCTCCCACTGTCCCAGGACAGGCCCAGTGGCAGGGTATCAGGTAGACTAAGGTTCCATATAAAAGCGGCCTCTATGAATTATAAATCATAGGCCACTGGAGCCACAGCCTCTGGGATACAGAGGGGATAAAAGGGGCCTGTATTCCTGGAACAAAGGACAGGGATGGGAAGGGGTCAGGTGAATATGGGCTGGGGCGGGCGGGCAGGGGGGGGGAGGGGGGGGTGCTATACAGTAAGAGGATTAAAACGGACTGGATTGTTAGGCGGGGTGCTGTTGTCTTAACAAGCAGCCTCAAGGATATATATAAATTATTTATCATTTTTCATTTCACTTATATTCTTTGTGTGTGGTTAATATTTTCTATGTTGTTGCTTTCTAATCTAGTTCTTGAAATATCGTATTTATATTATTTTCACTGATATTTTACAGCCTCAATTTTATTCTATTCTATTTTATTCTATTCTATTTACAGCCTCAACTCAAATGTTTTCCATGAGAGTGCAGTGCTTTACATTTTGTTTATCGCATACTGCAGTATGGAAGAAGCAAGGAAGAGCTCTGGCCCAAGCATACTTTCCCTGTTACGTGTGTATTTACGTGTGTGTGTGTGTGTGCGCGCGTGCGTGCGTGTGTGTGCGTGTGTGTGTGTGTGTGTGCGTGTGTGTGTGTGTGTCTGTGTGTGTGTGTGTGCTTATGTCCATGTGAAGGGGCTCATTTCTGACCCAGCTGGAGTTCTCTGGTTCCTCCCATTGGTCAACGGGTTGTGGGCTCGGTCCAGTCAGAGGCGATTGAATGGAAATCTAGTTTTCTTTCTTTTTTTTTGGGTGGGAGTGGGGTGGGGGGGGGGGGGGGCATGCTGATGAAAGGTTGATTGATATGGTGTCAGGCGCTCTGTGATGGATTAAATTGTGTGTGCAGACGGCTGTGGCCCTGGTCAGTCATGGCTGCTGCTGCCTTCTCCCCTCAGCCGCCGCCGCGGCAGCTTTGAGAAAATGTGATTTTTGCAGCTCAGAAACACACGGCAGCCCCTTTCTCTCCGCTGGCTGACTTCCATTTAGTTTGAGAGTGCACAAGTGATTCTTTATTGGATGAAATCTGCGCCGGATTGGATAAAGTGTTAGAGCGCTGAGCCATCTATCACTATCACCGCCCCGGCTCCGGTTTCCTTTTAAAAGAAAAGAATGAAAGCAAAAAAAAAAAAAAAAGAGAAGAAGAAGAAGAGGAAAAACAGACACCCATAGGATGTTGGATATTTGAAAATTAACGGTGGCAAGAGAGAGAGAAAAATCTATCCACCAACCGCTAAGCCTGTGCCAGGCCTCTTTCTGAGTTACTGCTGTCTGCCTAACTCTCCTCAAAATGTCCCCTGACCAGTCACACACACACACACACACACACACACACACACACACACACACACACCTACACACACACACACCTACACACACACACACCTACACACACACACACACACACACACACACACACACACACACGCACACACACACACACACACACACACACACACACATACACCTACACACACACACACACACACACACACACACACACACACACACACACACACACACACACACACACACACACACTAAACACACACTCATGATGAGAAGTTCAAGATGTGCTATTTTTTTGTCTAGTTTTGTCTATTTTTGTCTAGTTTTCGCTAATGAAAAAAAGGCATTTTATATATTTTTTTTATATTGTAAATAATGCCATTCTATTTATTAAGTATAGTCTAGCCCAAACCCTATCAGCTGATTCACAATAAGTTCAGTAGAAGGCTAGAAGCCCAATACAATAGTAACCAAACATTCCTTGAAATGGTCAATAGATTCAGAAATATTCAGACATGGAATGGAACATATTCTGATTTAAATAGCTTTTTTTCTTTTTAACCAACAAAGCAACATTAGGATAGTGTAAATACACAGTACACTATGATTGCAATTCTTACTGGGATCTACTGTACAAATTTCACACACGTCACACACACATTCCCTTTTGTCCCTCGAGTTGTACCGTAGATCGCTGACGTCACTTAAAATGGCGGCCCCCATCAGAGCTTTTGGCTAACAACATTAGCTTAGCGAACCTGCCACCGCACTTCTATGTGCATAAAGTGTGGTAACAAAATATCACAGCCCCTAAGACTGGGAGCGTTCTAACTCTACTGAGCATGTACCCAACATTATATGAAAAATAAAAAGTCATTACGACGTTTTAGTGCACTTAAAGCGCTAAAGGGATTCATAACTTATAGCAGGGTCAATCTCAGTGTTAGTACTTGTCTGTTTCTTTTCTTTTCATACTAACATTACCTTTTTAAGTGAACGTGGTCTTGTCCTCGTTGTATCCATGTGTAATGTTGATAGTAGTGGGTGTACACAGATGAAAGAGAGCAAGTCTGTGTCTGGGATATAGGTCCCGACTCCCAGGCTATTAGCTATTAGCTCTTCTGGCAGCCTAGCCATCCTCTCAGCCTCCGTCGTCTTAAATGCTATGTTCTTTTGGTAGAACTGTTCGGCTGCCGCAGGAGTGTTGAGAGAGTAGCAGATTCCGTTCATGGTTATTGGTATAAGCTGTAGTCACGAGAGACCTGGGACACGGTTTTTAGCCTCACGTATGTTATGTAGCTTGGCTTTTAGCCATAAACGCTGCTGAGCTTAACCCGGAAACGGAAATGGGAAATGCTGAAATAATAATGTGACTTATCTTATCTTGTTTTAGTCAACATAAATTAAGAGAGAATTCGTCATGGTTTTTGTAAACTACATTTTTGTGTACTCAGTTGTGGTCAACGATATGTAATTAACTATTTAGTCACGTTGGCGTCACGTGGTCTTCAATAACGTGACGTCACGTCTCGTTGTCGTCATGAAAAAAACCTTCGTTGACGAACATCTTTCGTCATCAATTTTGTCAACAAAATTAACACTGGGCACAGCTTGGTCAATGTAGCCTAATGACCAGAGGATCTACATGTAATGACCAGAGGATCTACAGTAGGGTTCCCCCCTCCCCCCACCTCCACACCTAGTACCTTTAAATGGTGATCCAATGGGTGATGATGAATTTACCATACTGTGGCAGGATCGCTTTTTTTAAAACTGGGCTGAAGGTTATTTCATATATGAGGCCTATTATTATTATTATTATTATTATTATTATTATTATTATTATTATTATTATTATTATTATTATTATTATTATTATTATTATTATTATTATTATTATTATTATTATTATTATTATTATTATTATTATTATTATTATTATTATTATTATTATTATTATTATTATTATTATTATTATGTCATTACTATTCATTTCCCAGTGCCTCTTTCTTACCTTGTATTGAGTGTTTTTGTGGGTATATTGCACACCACATTATTTATTACATAATTTCATTCCCTGCCTGGTTACTCCCAACCCCACTCACACCCAAGAGTTAACTCTTACATGGGCAGAACATTGGTAGACAGTGTTTCTGGCTCTGGCTCTATTTCCCCAGCATCTGAATAACATGTCAGCCTGCCAAATCAATACAAAGACTAGGCAAAAAACAGTGTCCATAATACAGTATGTCCCTTTAAATCTCACCTAATAGCCATTGAGCCAATGCCCATGTGGACTGAATACATTTAAGCCATGCAGCTTCTGAATCTCAATGCTGAAACGAATCAGCATCATCAATGTGTGCACTTTTGGAATTTCATAGATTCATTCAATATGCATGATCAGTGGCTAAATAGCGCTGCATATGTTTGTGGAATAAAGTTTTTGGCCACAGTAAAAAATGACCTCCATTGAAAACCTATTGTGCACCAAGCATCCCCCTCAACTAATTTTGAACAGGTGCAGCAACATTTAGCCACTGTCTATGCATATTGAATAAATCAATACCAGAACCATGTTCCCGCGCATGCGCATAAATGTGCCCTCACGTACGCACAGACTAAAGACAGTGCCTAATTGCCTCTACGAATGGAATGTAACACATTTCATTCACAAGTTTTGTGTGAATGTATCTGAGAACGTATTTGAACACACCTGACGGCCGGCTCTATTGTTATGCAAAGTAGCCAGGTGGGTAATTAGCGAGTTAGCGCATCAGTTGAGTGCAGCGCATTCCTGTGTGCACGTGCGTGCACATCCGTGCATGTGCGTGCGCGACTGCGCATGCTTCTGCTCACAGAGCCGGTTCCGTCCCATGAGCAACGCACCCCTGATAAGAACTTCAACCTCAACTTCAAGAACAGACTGTGGAGATGCAGCCAGGCTGGTTGTGTCATCCAGTTATGAATGAATGAATGAATGAATGAATGAATGAATGAATGAATGAATGAATGAATGAATGAATGAATGTGTGAACGAATAAATAAATGAATGAATGAATGAATGAATGAATGAATGAATGAATGAATGAATGAATGAACGAATGAATGAATGAATGAATGAATGAATGAATGAATTAATGAATGAATGAATGAATGAAAGACAAAACACCAAGCCCCTTTATTACCTGTATTTACAGATATCTTTGTCATAAGGATAATGAGCTAGCTAAACTGTTTTGTGCTCATAGATTTATTCGGTTTGGGAATTATGCACACTAGCTAGCATCTTTGTCACAATGTTCAGCGACCGGAAATAAGCAGCCGATGCCTGAAGTGGGTGGGGCGTATAAGGTCAATAGTATGACAAACACATTTGTATGGTATGGTGCCTGTTCACCAGGCATTTATAAGATGTTGCTTCCTACACAACATTTACATTTAGTCATTTAGCTGACGCTTTTATCCAAAGCGACTTACAAGTTCTGTACGACAAGTCATCAGGAAGGGCACAACTCTATCAGCTGAGTAACAATGTTCATCAAAGTGTTGAGTGCTACAGTGTAGGTTAGTATATTAGGAGTGCATGACAGTAAGGTTAGTTAGGGTTAGAATTATTATATTTTTATTTTTTTCATTTCAGATAATGGTTGAAGAAGTGCGTTTTTAGTCAACGGCGAAAGATTGGACGGGTTTCGGCTGTCCTAACTGTGGTGGGCAGTTCGTTCCACCATTGTGGGGCAAGGACTGAGAAAAGGCGGCTTCTCCTTGATGACCCTCCCGGAGCTCGCATAGGAGCAGGTCTGAGACGGCCAGAAGATGCAGAGCGTAGGGGTCTTGAGGGTGTGTGGTTAGAGACCATTGACCGGAGGTAGGCGGGAGCGGTTCCCTTTGCTGCACGGTATGCCAGGTCGAGGGCTTTGAAGCGGATTCGTGCGGCAATGGGGAGCCAGTGCAGGTCCCTAAGATGTGGGGTGACATGGGCTGACTTCGGTAAGTTTGAGATCAGGTGGACCACTGCGTTCTGAATGAGTTGAAGAGGCTTGGTGGCAGTGGTCGGAAGCCATGTAGGCGCAGAGCCATCCACTCTCATTCCTGCGAGGGACGCGAAGAGGATCTGATATCTGCATATCAGGACAGAGGAGAGGCCTTTAGCTTTTGCTAAGTGAAGTGCCTCTTCCTAGATGCCACACAGAATGGCGCCGCAACGTCCGGCTGCCTCTCTGTGTGCTCCGTCGAGACTGTGCTTCATTTAGTTAATTTTTATAGTTTTAAGAGTTTTGTTTGTACCAACTGTTGGTGCATTTAATGTGTATGACCGTCAGTCACTCATAGACATTGGATTAAGAAAAACGTACCAACTGGATTGCTCTCTGGATCGGCTCGCTGAAGAACAACAATGGCCTGCCGAGATCCTGGGCGAGGAAAGAAAGCTGGTGTATGAGAAAGACTGCGATCCAGGCGACACAAAACACCATTGCCCAGCATATTTTTGGCCAATGTGCAATCAATAGAGAATAAACTGGACGACATCAGAGCAAGGATTCAATTCCAAAGAGACATTAGAGACTGTAATTTTCTCTGCTTCACCGAGACGTGGTTGACGCCGGACGTCCCAAACCACGCCATTCAACAGGCCGATCACTTCTTCATTCACCGAAAAGATCGCACAGTGGAAGATTCCGGAAAAAAGCGGGGAGGTAGAATAGCCTTCATGTTGAACAACAATTGGTGTGATCCAGGCAACGTGAAGGAGCTTTCAAACCACTGCTCCCCAAACCTGGAGTATATAGCCATAAAGTGCCAACCATTTTTTCTCCCGAGAGAATTAACGTCGGCCATTTTGATCGGAGTGTATATTCCCCCACAAGCAAATACAGGCGACGCGCTTTGCAAGCTTCATGACGAGGTAAACATAATCCAAGCAGCTAACGTTGACGCTGCTATTGTGGTTGCGGGTGATTTTAATAGCGCTAATCTGAGAAAAGTGTTGCCAAATTTCTATCAGCTGGTGACTTGTTCCACCAGAGGCGGGAATATTTTAGACCATTGCTACTCGCAATTTAAGAACGGGTACAAGTCTCAAGCTGCTAGCGCTTTCGGCAAATCAGATCATGACGCTATCTTTCTTTTACCCCAGTATAAACAAAGTATCAAGCGCGTTCCTGTAGTAACGTGAGAGGTTAAGCGTTGGACTGTGGAATCAGAGGAGACACTCCAGGCTGCACTTGAATGTGCAGACTGGGATGTGTTCCGCAACAACACAGACAATATTAATGACTACACTGAAACAGTGCTGGACTTTGTTTGTACTTTGGTAGAAGAAACAATCCCCTCTACCACAATTAGAGTTTACCCAAACCAAAAGCCATGGGTAGACAAATCCGTCTGTGAGGCTCTGAAAGCGCGCACCTCAGCCTATAACGCCGGGCTTTTGACAGGCAACATGAATGAACAGGCTGACTCTAGAGATATGTGGCAGGGCCTCAGAACGATGACAGATTACAAAGGCACCTCCCTCAAGCTGAACAGTGACATCTCATTGGCAAATTATCTCAATACCTTCTATGCAAGGTTTGAGGCTGTGAACACCAGCCTACAAACCACTGCAATGGAGGGGGGGCTACTGCCGATGGAGACTCAGTGTTCAGGATAACAGAACATGAGGTGAGGAGGACCTTTAAGAAAGTGAATAACAGGAAGGCAGCATGACCGGACGGTATCCCCGGCCGCGTCCTAAAAGTCTGTGCCGACCAATTGGCCCCCGGTATTCACTGACATATTCAACCTGTCCCTAGAACAGTCTGTCATCCCCACCTGCCTGAAGAAGTCCACCATTATCCCTGTACCCAAAAAATCCACACCGCTTGCCTCAATGACTACCGCCCTGTAGCTCTCACCTCCATAGCCATGAAGTGCTTTGAGAAGCTAGTGAAGGGCTACATCTGTTCCTCCCTCCCCATCAACCTGGACCCCCTGCAATTTGCATATCGCCCCAACAGGTCCTTGGAGGACGCCATAGCCCATGTGCTGCACACAGCAGCATCACACCTGGACAAGAGGCAGGGGAACTATGTGAGAATACTATTCATCGACTACAGCTTAGCATTCAATACCATAGTCCCCTCCAAACTCATAGCCAAGCTCAGGGACCTGGGCTTGAACTATGACCTCTGCCAGTGGGTCTTGGACTTCCTGACGGGTAGACCCCAGGCGGTGAGAGCAGGCAACTGCACCTCCTCATCCATCACGCTCAACATAGGGGCCCCCCAGGGCTGTGTTCTGAGTCCCCTCCTCTACTCGCTGTACACACACAACTGTGTGGCACAGCGGAACAACAACACAATCATCACATTTGCTGACGACACAGTAGTGGTGGGCCTGATCTCTGCAAACAACGAGAGGGCCTACCTGGAAGAGGTAGAGGTTCTGGTGGGATGGTGCCAGGAGAACAGCCTCTCCCTGAACGTCAGCAAAACAAAACAGATGATTGTGGACTTTAGGAGGTTGGGGGCCAGGGACTTCAGCCCCCTCAGCATCGACGGGGCACCGGTCGAGAGAGTGAACAGTTTTAAGTACCTCGGAGTCCACATATCCGAGGACTTGACATGGACCACACACATTGACAGTGTAGTGAAGAAAGCACGACAATGCCTCTACTTCCTTAGGCGCCTAAGGAGGTTCAACGTGAGTCAGAAGATCCTTAAGAACCGCAGCAGACTACAGAGAGTGGCCCGTTCAGCCGAACGCACAATTGGAGGTGGGCTTCCCACTCTCCAAGACATTTACAACAGGCGTTGCAAAAGTAAGGCTAAGAGAATAATAAAAGACTCTAGCCACCCAAACAACTGCCTCTTTGAACTGCTGCAGTCAGGCAAGCGATACCGGAGTCTCATGGCAAGCACAGAGAGACTCAGAAGGAGCTTCTATGCCCAGGCCATCAGGATGCTCAATGACAATCAATGAAAATGTAACAAACCATCAAATACACTCACAGCACACACATCCACACGTACACACTCACTTTAATAAACAACTCACTGTAGCACCCACTTTACCCACTTTAGACACTTTAACACACTTTATATTTATTGGTATATTGGTATATTTGTATATTTTTTTGTTGAGATTTGCACAACTCAACTCATACCTCATTGCACCTCACCACCACAAGGTGGCGCCACAAGCTAAGTTGTACCTCATCACATTCCTGAATTGTACTGTATAATGGGAACTCAGTTACATTTCTCTACTCTGCAGTCTATATTATATATTGTATGTATATTGAAAATTGTTGTTTTGTTTACACTTGTTTACGTACTTGACTTTCTATAATCTTTTCTTTTTTTTCTTTTTTTTCTGATTTCTCTGATTTTCTCCCCGTCCCAATTCCCCCCCTCCCCTCCCCTCCCCTCCCCTACCTGGCTGTTGTATGCATGTTCTCCTACGAGTCGGTACAATGGCGTCCCGAGTCGATCTCACGCTTCCTCCGAGATGTGTGCCGACAGCCAGTGACGTCTTTTCACCTGGCAGCGAGGACTCTCATTGGTGAAGTGTAACGCGTGGGAGGGCACGCTATCTCCACCAAGTTCTGCCCCGCTTAGCAAGCGCCGAGACCTGACCTGTAGGCGTCGCTGTCCACAACGCCAGATTCCCACCCGCCAGCTTCCCCACCCCCTAATACTGCCAATTGTATTAGTGTGAACGGTCAGCCAAGCTGGTGGCAACGCCGAGAGCTGGGCTCGAACCCAGCGTCTCCTGCGTTGGTGACGAGCGCAATCTCCGCTATGCCACCTGACCGCCTTGACTTTCTATTCTATACTTATATTATACTTATCCTTTTATAGCACACTCACAGGAGAAAAACGGAAAGAAGCATTTCATATAAAAGTATTCTGTATTTCTATATGACAACTAATAAAGAAACTTGAAACTTGAAAGTTTCACAAGAATCAGGAGGATGTATTTTGGAAAAATTGAAAATTTGGCCTGATGGAGGCACTAAAGGAAAGGTAGTGTGGTCACCAAATCAATAGTTTTCCTCCTCTACAGGTCATGCATGTGCACAGCAAATATCATGGCGATCTGACTATTGCTTTTCCAGATGTGTTGTTCACAGTTAGACAGACACACAAACGGGGGTGGCAGCGGTTACACTTCTGTTTGAAACGTGTTTTCCTGATGGCAACAATTCAAAACACACATGAAGAACATGTGTGGAGTCACTAATTATCTCATGTGCTTTCTTGAGCACTTGAGCACTCTATGAGAAGAGGCAGTGTTTAGATTTCTTTATTTGACACGTTGCGGTAAATGCCACTACATTCGTCTCTTCTGTCACTCTCCTCACATGTCTTCTCTTTCATTTGGACACATTACATCGACACAAGTGCAGAGCTCAAGTAGTACATTGTGCTCACAGGTGCATTCAGTTAGCTTAATTAAGTTGAATTCACTTCCCTGGAGATGCTGTTTTCCGTGTGTAATGATGCACATGGCGTTCGCTCACTTGGATTCGCGGCTTAAATAGACCTTTTAAATAGACCGGCGGTCATTTTGACATGTCATAGCAGGGTAAACACTGGTGTAACTAACACCGTTAATTATGGTTGCGTTCCATTTCAGAGTGTGCCAGAGCCATTCCGGGTTATAGGATGCATAACACCAGGCTTTTGGTTCTCTGGTTCCAGCTCTGGTTCACCAAAATAGAATGGAACCATGAGGCCATTAGTAAACTCCTGTGTCTACCCTGCTATGACACCCCACCCCACCCCACCCATTACAGCCCGGCCCCACCTAGCATCCCCCGTCGACTAAACAAATGAATCAGTCTGCCCTGTTTATTTGCTCCTATCTGACCATCTCTCATCCATCCATTTTTAAACACTAACCCTTCTGTCCTTTCCTCTGCTCATAAGTGCTCTATGGAGCAAATGGCCATGGATTTAGCTCAGGGCGATGCAGACCCTGAGCACATCCAGAGGAGAGCTGGGGAAGGAGAGAGAGGAGGGAAAAACCTGCAAGTTCAGACAGGAAAAGTGGCAAAGATGGTGAAACTAGTAGGCCTATGTATTTCATTTAATCATACATAATTAATTTTAAACGAGCTGCAGACCATGTAAATCTGTACGGAAGGCACCCTCTTTTCCAACCCTTTACCCCTAAAACGTCTGTGTGGCTGGAGTGTCCTGGGGCAGTTTGGACCTGCCAGCCTCCCCCTCCCCCCTCCCTTAATAAATCATTATGGGGCAGAGCAGCACTTACCGGCCCGGTCAGAGGCCTCTAATGAGCCCGGGGACCACGACTCAGCACCCCCCCCCCCCCCCCCACCCCCACCCCAGAAATATTTTATTAAGAGCATTTAAACACGCTACATGGGTTCAGGATGTATGGCCACACTGGTGAGTTCTCTGAATCGTATCTGTGTCATAGATAGCAGGTCCTGCGTCCCACACTGCGCTCATGAGGAAGACTATCAACGGTGATTTGGCTAATTCAGTCCCCAGGTTCTGTTGGTCCGGCTGGGCAAGGCTGAGTGTCCTCTGTGGGGCCCTTGGATCACTTCCATGTTCTATGGACGAGCTTTGTATCCATTACATATAATGCTCAATAATGAAACGCCATGGATTCTGAGGGTTAAATCAAAACTCGTCCTAACTAATTATTGCAGGTTTGCGTTGTGTTTTCAAAGGGATCAACAGAAATCTCAAAGAGTCTCAACAGAGCCTGGTGGGGTGAAAACACAAGCTGCTGCTGAAATACAGTATACAATATAAAATTACACTTTTCTCTCTAGTCTCTTTTTAAATCCTCCAGACAAGGTGTTCTTCTGTGGTTTTCTGGGAAAGCTCGACGAATGCTCTGTGCTGCCACCACTGGTCGCCAATAAAACACATTACTCTCACTGTTAACTGTCCAATAGGGTCCTGCTGCAGACCCGGAGAAGCCTCTCACTTGCCAAGCCTCTGGCAGCCTCAAGCCTCGCGTAAATTATGGATTTTACGACAATTTGAAGGAAATCGACCAAGCCTCAAGCACCTCAAGCCTCTGGCAACCGGAAAAGCGTACACTACGGATTTTACGACAATTTAAATCTTCTCTACTAATTGAGTAATTCATTGAAAGAAGTTTCTATGTATAGTAGCTTAATTAATGTCTCACTCAGGTAATGCTTTATGTACAGATTCTTATTCTGTATGCTACACTCCAGTGACTCACCCCGTCTACCATCCACTGTAGAACATTTGCTTTAGAAAAAAGTGTGTATTGATTGTACATTACTCTTTAATGGTGTTACATCTTATCCTGAGCCATTAAGTGGTGATCAATTCAGTATTTTGAGACACTGGGTGTTAACAAATAAAAACATAGTTCAGTTGGGTTGTATGCGTAAAATGTGTTTAAAATATAATGGCATTACATACCTATTTACAGCTTTTAGGTAACAAGTGTTATTGCTCTAAGAGATAGTTATTTCAACATGTAAATGCAATAATAAACTGCAGAAGAAATCAGTCGACACCAGTGTTTTCAGCTATTTGTAAAACAGGCTTTTTTATTTTCATGATTTATTGCAGAGAACCAGTCCCATGGTCAAATGATGGTTGAATGGCGTTATCTAGAAGAAAGCACAAACTTAATTTCTGTTAGGCCAGTACAGCTCTTGTGTGCATTCATCTCTTCAAATAAGGAACAATAATATAGGACAAGTAATATTTCTGTTGCACACAACAAAAACCGTGCTACATAATATGCATTACTGACATAGAAAGTCTCAGTCAGAAACAGTCACTTTTCACAGGGTTACAACTTACAATGTATTTATTGTGCACAAATATAATCAATATTAGGGTAATGTGGGGTAAAACGCCCATGTTGGCCATGCTTAAGCCAATAATAAAGCTTACCTTGTAATTTAGTTTCTCCATCTTTGATGAAAGTCTGTGTTTTGTCAGACAGCTAATCAAACCTACTGACTACTGACTATGGGCAAGGCTTGGTACCAGTAAAATATAAAAGTTTTTTAAGCAGGCAGAACAGTTGCCTAAAATGCATTACGCAGGGGACCTTGGCCAGCCAGGGGCTTCTTCCGGCACGTTATAGGCTTGGCATGCTAGAGGCTTTGGCTCCGAGCCTGCAGATACACCCGACTCAACCTGTCAGGTCAGGGTGCTGATCTGATCGATGGCCAGTCGTGGCAGCACTGAGCATTCGTCGACTGGAGGATTTGAAAGAAAAGGGTCATTTCGGAGAGAAAAGGGTAATTGTATACTGTATTTACTGTATTTCAGCTGTATTGTGTTTTCACCCCACCAGCCTTTTGTTTAGACTCTTTGAGCTTTCTGTTGATCCCTTCAAAAACACAAGGCCAACTTGCAACAATTATTTAGGATGAGTTTTGAGACGACCCTCAGGATCTGCGTCAGTTTGTTATAGAACTTTGTGTATATGTAATGCACACAACGCTTGCCAATAGAGCTACGTCACTCCGAGGCTCTGTATGGCTCCAGTGGGTCCCGATGACCTCTGATCTCATGCTCTGCATGTTATGGCCCTTCAGAGAGGAGAGAACACACGCTGCCGGTCAGACTCCAGCCGGCCCCCTCCAAGGAGGAGGGGCCACCTGCTTCCTCTGTGTTGACCGTGGGCCGCGTGTGTGTGAAGCCGAATGAGGTGTGGTAACAGATGACAGGATGAGCTGTGTCATAAGTCATCGTACATGAAGCGCCAATTACCTTGATCACAAAACTATTCACATTAACAACATACTTGATATATATCGAGGAGAAACCTCTTGATTATAAGTTTCAATGCATTAAAGGTGCTATAGATAACATTAATTCGCACTAGAGCACCAGCATGCCTTTTATCCAATCAGATACATTCCCCACGTGAGGAAATGGGAAGTAGGGGAGGAGATACATGCACGCTACATGTAAACAATAACATTCATTTTGGACCCGCCAAAATGTTTTAAATGATACATTGATCAATCAATTATTTTCCGGAGGGAAAAGCAATAGCCTTTCTAAAAGCTCTGTGGATGTATTATAAACATAAAAAAAGATGACTCTATATAAAACTATCTATAGCCCCTTTAAATAGTTTGTGTTACTGAGTTAAATATCACTTATTTGGGATGATACAGGTTTTGCCCGTCATACTGGACCCTTCATTAACTCAATCAATACATCACTTCCGCTTCTTCTTCTATGCTTTTGCTCTGGTATTTGTTCTTCTTCCATTGCAGTTTAAAGCGAGATAAGAGCCAGAGGTAAAAAGAGAAAAGAGGAGAGAAAAAAAAAGAAGTATATATCACAGGTTAAGTCCAGTCATTCTTGAAACAGCCAGCCTGTCATTAAAGTGCTGCTCAGGCCCTCAGCAATGAATCCACTTCTCTACAGCACCTGACCCAGGATAATGGAGAGTACATTGTTAATGCATCATTTTTTTAATAAGTTGGAAAATTGCTTAGACCGATGAATAAAGGCAGAGCGAGCGAAGGCTTCACTGGCTGGTAATAATAAAAAGGTAAGAAAGTTCTTTCTTTCCCATTCCTTTTAAGTCTCTGACATCCAAGGCTGAAGCAAACTAGCAAGAAGAGGAGGGGGGGAAATCATTACGCCTCTTATTTCATCTGAGCCTTTCTTCCCCTGCGCAGAAACACTGGGCTGATTAAAGATGACTAAAACCTAAAAACTGACTGCACTACTCCTTCTCTCCGTCCTCACCCCTCTCTCTCTCTTTCTCTCTCTCTCTCTCTCTATCTGTTCAACTTTTATTTTTAATGGATAATCGGCCCAGAGCTCGTTTACTCAGGAACAGAGGGGTATAAATGTTTTAAAATTGAACTAGAAAAAAGCCAAAATAAAGGAATGAAAATGGAATAGAAGGAGGAAGGGATAGGTAATCGGAGAAAAATTCTAATCTTAATAATTCATAAAGAAGTCCCTCCACACCTCCCTCACCCACCCCCCAGCCTACATCTTTACCCTCTCTCTGCTGACTGGTGTTTGATGAAGATACAGGCTTTCTATCTGCGGGGCGCTATAGCTAGCTAGGTAAATGCTGCAGTCACCGTGTAGATTAGCCTGAGATATGGTCAATATGAGACGTTAACCGGGGGGGGGGGGGGGGGGGCAGCATTACCCAGCCACAGAGTAGAGGGCAGGAGGAGGATGGACCCTAAACAAGGTTAGAATAGCAAGAGTGGCCCCAGGGAAGGCAGGCAAAGAGTCAGCCCAGATCCTACACTGATTACACACCTTGGAGGCTTTGGTGGGTGGGAACCCTGGATACATTAAGCTCCGAGAGTCTCTGTGTCGAGGTAATTGCGAGTGTATTTACTAAGTGTATTTAACTAAGTGTATTTAACTGACTGACAAAGTTAAGTGTTTACCTGCTACAGTATGTCTCAAAGCGAAACAGGACTCACTGGTTATGGAACCGGGAGATTTCTCTTTCACAGCACACCATGTCGAGGGAGGGACTGGTGATTATTGTAATCAGCAGGAATATATATATATATATATCAGTTATATATATATATATAGTGTACAGTGTACAGATGGAATATTTTGCCCAAACCCATATAAAAATAAATGCTGTTTTGTAAAAGAACGA
>NC_140184.1:68115983-68128483 GCF_963971535.1 Notolepis coatsorum | reverse complement strand
TGCAAGTTGTTCAACTCACACTGAACTTAGTGAAACATTGTACAATCTCACTAATATTACTACTCCACCATATGAACCTTATTAAACAGAAAAAGGTTAGTTGTGCTAATGATCTTTTTATTTTTATTTTTTACTCCCATCATAAACCGATACTTGAAACATAGCTTATTATTATTTGATGTTAAGTACTTCATTGTAGTTAAACATTATGTGTGTGAAGACCCCCCGTCCCACAGACGTGATTAAAGCATTCTACAATTTCACAAGAAGGTGCTTGATCTTTTTTTATTATGGTTGTAATAGAGATTCAACATTTACACATGACTGTGAGCATTCATGTTTCCTTATACAGCAGCTGTTATTACCATACCTTCAAACATGTTGCTTATAGCCTGCACAGTAAAACCCACATTGTATTTATTTTTTACTTTTAAAGACACCCTTTTACAAACTGTTGACCCTCCGAGGGCCTTCACCGAGCTAGGTCATCAGTTCTGCTGACCCCCCCCCCCCCCCCCCCCCCCCCCACACACACACCTTTACTCCCCTGAGCGTTATCCTCCAATCACAGATCATTCCACCACAAGAGGAACCAAAAACCTTCTCACTACAAAGTATGTACCGGAAGAAGTAGCCCTGTTGCACATTTGATGCAAATGAGGGGAATTGATTAATATGAACCTATTTCCAAATGCTTGAAGAGACTAAAGGTATTTTACTCGCCATGCAATAGCTTACTAGCTGGTTTGTTTTAGCTAAGGCTGCATAGTAGGTATATGACAAAGAAGGGCTACCTTCTAAGGTCTAATCTGGAAAGGAAATGCTCATCGCATCTTATTAAAATATGGGTTGAAAAGGATCCTGTGTCTACAGTAACCTAAATGTAAGACCTGGGTGAGTCATCCTGAATTTCCCCAAGGGGATCAATAAAGGAATATCTTATCTTATCTTATCTTATCTCAGTACGAAGGGCCAGAAGATACAGGCCTAGTTTTGTTACCATCAAACATGCAGATCATTTAACTTTGACTTGTATGAGTCCTTCTCAAGCTAAGATGACACAGCAGAGGTTTGAGAAGTTGTCATTACTTGCAGGAAACGTTTGCCCAAAACAGATCACAGTCATTAACAGGAAGTCTCATTTTAGTATACATTCCTGTATACATAGGCATAGTTTTATGTAGGGACGCTAGGGGCATGTCCTACCAAGCCACAGAAACATGAATTGTCCCTACCAGAGACATTGCAGAGTGAAAACTGTAGTTTTAGTTATACTGTTATAACTGTTATAATTCACTTGCAAAACAGAGCCTTTTTATCTGTTGCAAAAGTGTAGTAAATCTCACATCCTAATGTGTCAGTGACCATATAGAAAAGTCATAGGCACACCTCTAGGCTATTTAATCTGTGAAATCTGTGAAATCTGTGAAATCTCTTTTCTGTTTTTGGACCCAATTAGCTATCAACTTGCATGCAGCAAACTGCACTATGGGCCAAATGCATAAGTTCAGGAGGTTAATTAAAGAAACAGTCATCAGGATGATCCGATGCTCTTTGTAGCTCAAATTTTTTTTATTTACTCTCAAATGTGTGCAAAAATTAAGTTTCCCTACCAAAGCTTACATCAAACCTATACGCCCTTGCCTGTATATAACCATATAGGCTATAACACAAATACGATACATGTCCTATCGAAAAGAGGACCCATGAGCCACACCATGTGCACAGGGCCCAGAATATCTTGCTACTCCTGCTCACCAATAAATGTAAGATCTTTTTATAGTTCAGTCACTCTTGTTTTGTGCAGTAGCGGACTGGCCATCGGGAGCACCGGGAGAAATCCCTGTGGGCCAGTCACTCTGTGGGCCGGTTGAGCGGTCCGTTATACAAAAACAACAGCGAGAGAGATTGAGAGTGATGCGTCGTCGGCCCACTTTGATTCGGCACCAGCCTGCTTTTCCAGTAGTGATAATCCATTCAAACTTAATTTCTCATTAGATACGACCACTGAGCTGTAAAAATGGGACATCCCTCTCCTCTCCTCTCCTCTCCTCTCCTCTCCTCTCCTCTCCTCTCCTCTCCTCTCCTCTCCTCTCCTCTCCTCTCCTCTCCTCTCCTCTCCTCTCCTCTCCTCTCCTCTCCTCTCCTCTCCCGTCTGAATGAACTAGCTCTCTCTCTGCACCTGTACTGTACGTGCTCATCGTGTCAGTGGAAAGCTAACATGATGCTAACTCTCTCTGCACCTGTACTGTGCGTGCTCATCGTGTCAGTGGAAAGCTAACATGATGCTAACTCGCTCTGCACCTGTACTGTACGTGCTCATCGTGTCAGTGGAAAGCTAACGTGATGCTAACTCGCTCTGCACCTGTACTGTACGTGCTCATCATGTCAGTGGAAAGCTAACATGATGCTAACTCGCTCTGCACCTGTACTGTACGTGCTCATCGTGTCAGTGGAAAGCTAACATGATGCTAACTCGCTCTGCACCTGTACTGTGCATGCTCATCGTGTCAGTGGAAAGCTAACATGATGCTAACTCTCTCTGCACCTGTACTGTACATGCTCATCATGTCAGTGGAAAGCTAACATGATGCTAACTCTCTCTGCACCTGTACTGTGCGTGCTCATCGTGTCAGTGGAAAGCTAACATGATGCTAACTCTCTCTGCACCTGTACTGTGCGTGCTCATCGTGTCAGTGGAAAGCTAACATGATGCTAACTCTCTCTGCACCTGTACTGTGCGTGCTCATCATGTCAGTGGAAAGCTAACATGATGCTAACTCTCTCTGCACCTGTACTGTGCGTGCTCATCGTGTCAGTGGAAAGCTAACATGATGCTAACTCGCTCTGCACCTGTACTGTGCGTGCTCATCGTGTCAGTGGAAAGCTAACATGATGCTAACTCGCTCTGCACCTGTACTGTACGTGCTCATCGTGTCAGTGGAAAGCTAACATGATGCTAACTCTCTCTGCACCTGTACTGTGCGTGCTCATCGTGTCAGTGGAAAGCTAACATGATGCTAACTCGCTCTGCACAAAAAGTATGAATAAGAGTAGAAGCTATATGACATTCAAAGATGAGTTACATGTGTCTGCTTTGTGAAAACACCCGATGTCCGGTAATGTAGCCTATACCCTGAAGGAGTTGAAAAAACAGAACTGAACTGCCCCTTCAGGCAGGAGAACCCCATTACAAAAGTGTTGTGTTGCAATGAGTGTCACAAATCATTGGGCATTGGGGCAAGTCCATTCTTTATCTCCTGCTAACCGTTTACAGACTAATATACTTTTTGTATGCTTAACCTGAAGTCCTCTCTCTCTCCCCCTCTGTGTGTGCGTGTGTGTGTGTGTGTGTGTGTGTGTGTGTGTGTGTGTGTGTGTGTGTGTGTGTGTGTGTGTGTGTGTGTGTGTGTGTGTGTGTGTGTGTGTGTGTGTGTGTGTGTGTGTGTGTGTGTGTGTGTGTGTGTGTGTGTGTGTGTGTGTGTGTGTGTGTGTGTGTGTGCCTCCCCCAGCTCTCTCTGTTTCTCCCTCTTGTTACTATACAGGGAGACAGAATCGAAAGCTTATACTACATTATTCTATTTTTATGGTTATGGACTTTATTACATTATTCTATTTATATGCTTATGGACGTTATTACATTATTCTATTTATATGGTTATGGATTTACTACATTATCCAATAGATATGGTTATGGACTTTACTACATTATTCTATTCATATGGTTATGGCCTTTACTACATTATTCTATTCATATGGTTATGGACTTTACTATATGTATATGGTTATGGGCTTTACTACATTATTCTATTCATATGGTTATGGACTTTACTATATGTATATGGTTATGGGCTTTACTACATTATTATATGTATATGGTTATGAACTTTACATTATTATATTTATATGGTTATGGACTTCACTGCATTATTATATTTATATGGTTATGGACGTTACTACATTATTATATTTATATGGTTATGGACTTTAGGCTTCTACAGTTGTTTTGGACTGTATAAATGGACTTTGTGTTGATGCGGGCTGCTGTCCATATAGTTACTGCAGGGACACTTGAGGCATTTGAATTGCCAGGGGAAACCATTAATGACAATAATTATACACTGCTTGTGATTTTGCCATATAATCGTTACGGTTGCCATGGTAATGTTGGCAATACATTTTAGTCTACCGGTAGGTATACAGTAAGTAAATTATCATGCTTTTTCATAGCTTGTAAATCGCCTATTAGTTGGTTTGGTTGATGAGGTGTTTTTGTAATGTGATTCTTTCAGGGCGGGGTGGGGGAATATCTGGTTGTGGTGGGCCGGTCTGGGTCAAAAAGTAATTTTTTGTCCCACTCCATCCCTGGTTTTGTGTGAAGAACTTGTCAAGATGTATTTAATAATTGTGTTGCCTATTGTTGCCTAATTGTGCACCAGTCTGAAGATCAATGTTATCAAGTTGTGAAGAGAGATTTATTTGTTGATGAATAATGCCAAGTGCAAAGAGTTAATTTTTTTACTACTTTGCACGTCTTGCCCCAAATAGGCAAGAGCAACAACTATTAACTGTCAGTATACTGTATACTGTACTACTAAAAACAACAATAATTAAAATAGAAGACAAAGAGTCAACTGCAATTATAATTATAATTATAATTATTTTTTTCTTATTATTATTGCTATTATTATTGCTATTATTATTGCTATTATTATTATTATTATTATTATTATTATTATTATTATTATTATTATTATTATTATTATTATTATTATTATTATTATTATTATTATTATTATTATTATTATTATTATTATTATTATTATTATTATTATTATTATTATTATTATTATTATTATTATTATTATTATTATTATTATTATTATTGTTGTTGTTGTTGTTGTTATTATTTGTATTATTTGTATTATTATTATTATTATTATTATTATTATTATTATTATTATTATTATTATTATTATTATTATTATTATTATTATTATTATTATTATTATTATTATTATTATTATTATTATTATTATTATTATTTGTATTATTATTATTATTATTATAAGAAAGCGTTCGTCACTAGTGAACTGTAATAGTGCTTTGTGATGGCTTCATGCAGAGAGGCAGACAGAGCTCGTGCCTCGTGCCCGGTCACCGGGTTAGGAGACCTTGAACTTCACGCGGTTTATAGGAGTTGAGATGCGCGGGGCGGCTTCCCTGCCGGTGCAGGAGGGAGAGACACGTGCAGAGAGACCGGGAAGAGATAGGCCTGCATGGTTACAATGCCTTGGTTGTTACGGTTAATATACCTTTCGTTTTTAAGTACAGTTTCACAGTTCATTCTCACAATTGCATTCTTATGAATCGGTATGATTACCATACCATACTATATGATCTGATATAATTTGCATTGACACAAGAAGACTATATGTTTAGCCTATCATGGGCAAAAATAAAAACAAAAAAAGTCATGCTTTCTACACAGTCGTTACCCAGACCTGCATATTTAGAACATTATTTGATGATATAGGATGCTATGAAGTGGTCTACTGTACCCAATATAAATAGAACCATGAATGAATTATTTAATTCGCTGTGTGTCCTATATAAATGTCAGTGTCTGGGCCATACTCTCTGCTATAGATGCTTTCATCCGCTTTTTTTTTTTCAAACGCGGATTTTGTTTCACAAATGTTAATTGATTAATGATCAAACATTCTCGAGAGTAGGTACTTTTACATCCTGCATTGGCGTTTCAGGTTTCTATTTTCGTTACACATCACTTGGGCAACATAAAGCTCAGGGCGCCGGCCAGGCTCTGTTTCTGCACGTCAGGCTGTAGCTTCGTGTGTTGAACTAACGTGTCTCGTGTTTGAAACCCATTTTGATCTTTCAGTCAAAGAAATTACACTTGCAAATGAAATTGTATGAAATGAAATCATTTTGAAGGAAAATGGACATTCTTATATAGTCGAACCCGTTGAAAGCCACCTCAGATAGCCTGGGCCTGTATTTACAGGTCTGTAAATAGTGCACATTTGCAATATGTATCGTAATTATCTGTAAATGTAATGACAACAAATATGCATGTTCAATAAAAACATTTGGCCGTATATCAATTAACTTTTACAGTAAGATGATTAGAGACAATTCGATTTTATGTTGTTTTTTTTTACTTTGGGGGGAAAACACGGATTTTTCCGAAGTCCTCTTAAAAAAGATATGGTATATGCAAACTTGCTGCCTTTTTTAAATAGCCGAAATCAACGTTATTTTATGAACAGACGGGCTATTTGTATTGTCACGATACGCCGGCCCTGCATGTAGTTTCTATTCTTATTTTGTAACCTAGTTTAAAGATAAATACACGAAATCTATATTTTCTAAATGATTATGTGATTATTTCATAATTTGATATATTGGTGAGGTAACAGGAAAGTGGCCTATATTTATTAGCTATAAGCGAATTGTTGCGTTTGTGGCTCATTAGAATATGATGAATATCAAATAGACAGAATGAACATGTCATTTTCAATTGAATCACTTGCCAAAATTCCTCAACAGTTGGCCCACGAGGCAATTAGGCTAATACAGGCTATTACCCTGCGATAAAGGCTAATTAGTCCTAATTAGTTCAAAGGCGGCCTAATTGAAACCGTTTAGAAGAGGAGGTTGTGTATTCTAGACAGAAGGTCTTTACAAGCAGCTCTCATTCACATTCAAATGGCCTGTTGGCACAGAAACAAACAGGCGACCCCCTCCCCCCAAACCCCCCGTGATTATCTTGTGTACCCATGCCAACAAACAGGCGACCCCCTCCCCCCAAACCCCCCGTGATTATCTTGTGTACCCATGCCAACAAACAGGCGACCCCCTCCCCCCAAACTCCCCGTGATTATCTTGTGTGCCCATTACATGATGCTGCTACAGCAACTTATCTGCTTAATTTAGCTGATGATGGCACAGTCAGTGCCAGGAAGAGACATCATCATCTCCGGGACACGAATATATCAAATACAAACGAAACACGTGTCAAAGTAAAATTAAGGCATTAGGATTATGTATTTAAGTATTTTTGTATTTATATCCCTATTCCATTTTTATCGTATATACGCAAATACTGTAGGCCTATACCAATGTTTTGTAAATAAACATTTTGGTAGTGGTGTTCTGTTGTCGAATACACCACACACACGCGCGCACGCACGCACGCACACACACACACACACACACACACACACACACACACACACACACACACACACACACACACACACTAAATACAATCAAAATACAAGAAACACTGTGAAATTGTGAAGTAGCCTATAGACCAAAAGAAGCATGGGTTATGGATATAGTAAATGTATTTACTGACGACAGACCAGCGCCTTGCACCTGTCCTCCTCGTGCTGGATATTGGCACCCCCTCGTGCTGTCGGCATTGAGGGGTAGCTCTGCTGGCCATGATTGGCGATGCGTGTCATATTTTGCCTAAACACACGCACGCACACGAGCACGCCTTTCCTGCGGCATTTGTCTCTTTCAGTGAATACAGTGAATATGTGACCTAAATACGCGATTTGTTGTCTGCCTTTCAGACTTAAGATTCATCAGTAATTGTGCGCATTTTATTCTTTCCCCCCTCCGTTGTAACACTTTGATGAGAGCCATATTAATATGGTAAGGACATGTCAATGAAAGACCGTCTACTTGACTGTGCAGACGCTCTGTGATACCATGGAGCTAATGTAATATTATTAATGCATGCAGGGCTTGTTTCTTATCAGAAAAGATCTCTACAAAGTGGCCCCCACAGGGAGCTCTTAGAATGAAGCACACACAGTATAATGATCATCCCTTTTAGCTTATACCTGAAAGAGAACACGCTAGTAATGATCATCCCTTTTAGTTTACCTGAAAGATGCACTTCACTTTTTAAGTGACATTTTATAAAGCAAGGTTCATTTTCCATGCATATTATTATTTATTTGTGCATGCATTCAAGCATAGACTATACTTTAGTTGAATTCACAAGAACTCTTGCTTCCTGGAATAGAATATTAAAGAATAATTCATTTTTTTGACACCTAATACATGCTTCTTTGAAAGTGTGTCTAAAGATGAAATGCAATTGTTTTGCTTCTCTGGGAACAGTCTTACAGATATCAGCAACATTTAGCCCATGCTAAATACATGGGAGTCGTGAGGACAATTGCAACATATTTCACATTTTCAGAAAACGATCTTTATTATTATGATTATGAAATGAAAAAGCCACCATGCCCGCCATATATTTAGTAGCAGTGGTTAAATGTTGCTGTTGTCTTCTTGTCAATTATTATAGAATGACACTAACATTCAGTTATATATAAAAAAAAAATAAAAAAAATAATAATAACAATAATAATAATAATAATAATAATAATAATAATAATAATAATAATAATAATAATAATAATAATAATAATAATAATAATAATAATAATAATAATAATAATAATAATAATAATAATAATAATAATAATAATAATAATATTAAACACATTTGTTTTTAACATGACCTGAATATTGAAATACTTTTTTGAATTAATTTCTGAAAGAAAAGCATTTCCCATCAAGGGCAATTGAGATGTTTAAAAGGACCAAGGTGTCAATTGTATATTGACTGTGTGATGGTAGAGGTGTGAGTAAAGTGGAGTGGCGTGTGTGTGTGTGTGTGTGTGTGTGTGTGTGTGTGTGTGTGTGTGTGTGTGTGTGTGTGTGTGTGTGTGTGTGTGTGTGTGTGTGTGTGTGTGTGTGTGTGTGTGTGTGTGTGTGTGTGTGTGTGTGTGTGTGTGTGTGTGTGTGTGTGCACGTGTGTGTGTGTGCTCTGGGCTGTGCCCTGTGAACAGACAGGACTGGAGGATAATGAAGCATAATGCTGTCTCAGACAGCGCACCCCGCTGAATAATCCCAAATTATACCCCAAACCAAGTGAACACTCTCCTGGGACCCGCAAGGTCAAGTCCACGACCCCTGACCCCATGGGGTCTGTGTCTGGAGAGAGAGAGAGTGTGGAGAGGAGGCTGAGCGTGGCTGTGTGTGATGCAGGCCATAGGCCTGGGACCTGCTTGTTTGTCTCTATCCAGGGCCCTCTTCCTTCTGGCTTGATTTTTAGCATACGCTCCATCTATTATTTATCAGACTTATTAAAAGTTATTTCAGAGCCATCAGGTCCTGCCAGATGACCTGAGAGAGGGGCCTCCCTCCCGAGAAGCACCGAGACGCACCGGAGAAGACAAATGGACACAGTGGAGCTGCTGAGACACACAGGCTGAAAAACAAACAGAAAACACCGCCTGCATTATTCAGGGCTGCATTCACTATAAGAGAAATAAGAGCTCTTCAATATTTCACAAGCACAATCCCGAATAGGGATGAATGTTTAATTAAAGACAACTGTGTTTATATGGTATAAGACCAAAAATAAAAGCGCAGCGACATCAAGGTTTAACAAAACTAATAAAAATAGAAAACGCTGTCACGGAAAAATGATGTCTTCAGCAAGACAAACAAACACCACAGCAGTCATATTAACAAGCCATTTGCTGATTTTATTTTCTGGTAGAGCAAAAATATATAAATAAAATATAACTACATTTCCAACACAAATTAAGAGCCATGATTCTTGATACATTTAGTAATTAACCATAACATGTAACTTACGTAAATAAACCTCTGCTTAAAAAAACAAAACAAAATCAAAACGTATGATTATTTATATGTGGTGGTGTAATATTCAAGAAAATAACGCAAAACAAAATCATTCAAAATGTCCACTTTTGTAGATACTGTATGGGACTTAAATTGTACTTAAAATTCGGGAAAACGTTCCAAATCGATGTTAATCCGAACGTTCCGAACGTACCACGGGCTCCATGCAGCGTGGACCACCTTAACCTGTGTGTCACACCTCTCTCCGCCCCTGGTCTTTGGAATATACAGTTTTGAATATTCATATCTTTGTTGAAGAAGTGTGACACCTAACCTTTCCCCTTCCTAATGTGATGTGTGCACATGCACTTCCCAGCTGTGTCCGGAGAGGGCTGTGCCTAGGGGGAAGGGGGGAGGGAGGGGTGTGGTGGGGTGTCGGGGGTGGGGGGCTGAAAGGAGGATGGTGCGGGGAGTAGGCCTAGGCGGAAAGGTCAAGGGAGCCAGGAGACAGGCGGGCCGGCCGGCTGCCACAGCTTTGAATCTAACAGATGGTGAAGGTTAGGCGCTGTCCCCTCGCCTGGCCTTTCCCCAGTAATTGAGGATAATTTGAGCACCAGAGAGAGCGGGGCCTGTCCACTGGCGAGGCCCAGAGAGGAGAGGCCAGGTTAATATGAAAATGATTTTGCATTACAGCTGGCTTTGTGCAGGCCCGGCTACGCCAGTTCTCCCCGGCCCCGGTCCTAATCCTGGCCCGAGGCGGTGGGGATGAAGAGTGCCACCCTGGGTCCAGGCACCGCGCCACGCACATGAATACGTCTCCGACACACACGGCCCTGTGCCCCCCATTAACCAGCACTCTGCCAGCACCGATTACACACTCGCACTCAGGAGCCAGCCAGGCTTTGGGGGCATTGTGGGGAGGTTTGGGAGTGAACTGACATCACCCTGTATCCTGTAAGAACAAAGGAGCTGGAGAGAGAGGCCATGGAGGATATCACTGGGGCTTCTTTCACCTCGGCCTACAGCTACTGTATTCGCTGACTACTACACCACCATCTCTCTCCATCTCTCTCCAACTACACCCTCCTCTGGATCTCACCCCCACCCATCACTATGTTGGCGGTTATTTTCCTTTTTTGAAATTTCTTTACATATTTCGCTTCATAAAAAACAACAACACACAACATATACAATGAGATGTGAAACTTGTGGCATGTTCGACATATCCGCTTTGGACCACATCTCACTGCGTTACACTTCTGGGTATTAAGATCTTCGCGGGGGGAAATGGTAGATTTGTTAGAATGACTAGAAAAATGACTGGAGATCCGCACGTGGTATATAGCAGCCCGTCAGCTTCAACTCTGGGACCAATTCCGTCTGGGAAGTTGCCTCCTTGGTGCGATGAAGTCATTTACAACTATTGATCTATTAGTCAAAGCGAGCATGTTAACCTGAAGAGCCTTGGAGGGAGATTCTGGGGGAAGTGGATGTGCCCCAGGGGTCCCTCAAAAGCTCAGCCGAGACAGTAGACAGAGATGTGTTTTTTTTTGTTTGTTTTTTTATACGCCAGCTTAGCCCAGGCTTGTTCCTGACTGTCAGAGGCTCGTTGATATACACTGCTATCAAAGTGCAGTGGTAGGTTTTAATGACAAGTGTTTGTCCGATTGAACTGTGTGATGAGCTGTCGTTTGTAGATTTATCGACTGTGTTTCCTGTTGTCTCTGTAATATAGAGTATGTTTTTAACATTATATACTTCAGAGATACAGTATATATATCAGATTAGATTTACAACAATGACATTTAATTTGATTAAAAAAAAATATATATATATATATATGCATTTATATTATATTATATTTATATGTCTATGTGTTTATGTGTATATGATTTATTTCTGTCCTCTTATATCAACAATACATTGTAAATATTGTGTAAATGTATTATTATATTAGTTTAGATTGATTTAAAATGTATTGTCATTATACAGCACAGTATACAGTACAACAGAAATACGTTTGGCATCTACTGTAACCAGAGTGCAAATGTAACAGTAGTAAGTGCATTAACAATATATAATGTACAGGTGATTAAACTGGAGTATATATAAATGAGAACTCCTGTGCTGCATAGTAACACTAATCACATATCCGTCCAGTTTTATAGTATTATTATGCACAGTAAGTCATACAGGCGATATAACTAGTAAGAGTAGGTAAGGAATATGTACAGGTATACCCAGACATACCCAGCTGTAGAAGTGTACCTTTTCATGCACTGTATGTGTAAGTGTATGTGTGTGTGTGTGTGTGTGTGTGTGTGTGTGTGTGTGTGTGTGTGTGTGTGTGTGTGTGTGTGTGTGTGTGTGTGTGTGTGTGTGTGTGTGTGTGTGTGTGTGTGCGTGCGTGCGTGCGTGCGTGCGTGCGTGTGTGTGTGTGTGTGTGTGTGTGTGTGTGGTCACTGCGGTGCACTGGAGCAGTCTGGCCCAGGGCAGGCTGGCCCGTGGGTTCCCCCAGGTGTAGTCCAGATGAAGGGGTCTTAGGTAGGGCGTCCCCACTGTTGCGCCCTCTGTGTCCCAGGAGTGGCAAGCTTTAAAACAGCCCCACACGCCGCGATCTTACCCTCTCAACACAGCCTGGCTCCGGGTGACCGGGACGGACATTCCCAGGCCTGGAGGAGCGTGCTCCCCAATCTAACCACCGTCTCCACCTCCTCACCTCTCCCCCGCACCTCTCCTACCTCTCCCCCACCTCACCTCTCCGCCTCCCCTCTCCTACCTCTCCCCCACCTCCTCACCTC
>NC_140184.1:68080063-68115783 GCF_963971535.1 Notolepis coatsorum | reverse complement strand
TCCTGGCTGCTTTATTGGCTGCACAGAATGAATGACACCTGCTCTCCTCCTATGAGACGTCCGGCTCAATGCTGTCAGCGTCTGTGTAGTGGCTAGGATGGATGCTGCCCCCCCCCCCCCCCCCCCCCCCCCCCCAGTGTAAAGTATTTACACACATAGCATGTCAACAGCAGCGTCCAAACATCTGCAACTCCTTCTTCAGACAGATTTGCTATATTGTATTCAGAGAACAGACATGGACACACCTACAGCTGAGTCTGATACGCGTGACACATGTTCAGAGAGCTTTTCACTTCTTTATGAAAATGTCTGAGCTCTGAGGACAACCGTGCACAACACACAGCCTTCATGCTTTAGAAAATCACATCAAGTTGATGGGGAAACTAACGTCTCCAATGGATTCATTTCAGTTATGAACGTCCCTGACTTCTGTATTTTTTCCATGACATCCTTCTTGCTCTATTTGTTGTTGTTGTGTTTTATTTTTTAATTTTATTCTGTCGCATGTCAGGCTTGAGTTTTTCTTTTTCTCTTCCTCTTTTGCCTTATTAGTCAAATGTGTAATATCCATTGAAGGGAGTAAGACGTAACCATGTGGGGGCCTGCTTGGCACAGTGCGTCTGGAGCAAATACGTATGGCCATTCCACATCTTATTACAGCTTATTACTTCACTCATGTGGATAATCTCTTTATGCCTTTCTCATGTCTGAGCAACACTCTCATGTGTGCGAAGCCCCGATGGACGGAGGGCGTCACTTCTCAGCCACGCTATTTCATCTTGCGCGTGTTGCCTGTGTCTACGGAAAGTCTAATTGTTCACTCCATTGTGCTGTCTTTCTCAAGGATATAACACAGTCTACTGTAAGAGCCTTGACGACGAGCGGCTGAAATGGCTGAATCATATCCTGTTATAAGCAATTAACACACTTCCTTCTTTCCTTCTTCTTTCTCTTCTTCTTTCACTGTCTATTTGATCACAATTCAACTTTGACCCTCACGTCGTTAGCTCATATAATTTCGCAGTGATACCAATGTAGATGATAAATAAAATACAAATAATCTGGGGGGAAAAACAACATAGTCTGCTCCACTGTGTTGTTCCTCAAGCACCCGCACAGAGTGTCAGAATTTCCCAAAGCAGAATTTCTCCATTATGCTTCGGTGGGGGGGGGGGGGGGGGGGGGGGGGGGGGGGGGGGTGCAAAACAGAGCTATGTGTTTTAAGGTGTGATGTGTGTAAGAGTAATGTCGGCGGGGCTAGTGCCATGTTGATTTCATCTTTGCTGTCCTGCTAGCATTCAGGAGTGGAGGAGGAGGATGGAGAAGGAGAAGGAGGAGGAGGAGGAGGAGTGAGGAAGGAGGGAGGGGGGGGGGGTACCGTTTTATTCCTCCAATCCCCCTTCACCAACACTGGAATATAATCCACTGTCTCCTGACCTTCACATCATGCGGCGCTGCAGTCATTTCAATTGGCCCGGCCGCCATTAGCGAGAAATGTCCTCTAGCCACTCTGCTTCAGCAGAGGGAACGTTTCCTCTCTCCCAGCATGTCGTCCCTTCCCTCGCTTTCCCTCCATCTCTCCCATCTCTCCACTGTGCCTAGCTGGGACGGAGGGTGGGAACCCCCTCCACTAAGGAAATGAGCCACCGCAGGATCATAATGTTGGTCAAGAGAGAGAGAGAATGAAAAACACTCACTCTGTTACATTCACATGTGTTTGTGTTTGAATGGGGGTTTCTTTTGTTCGTTTTTTTCTTTTCCTTTTGTAAATCTGAGATTATAGAAATTACACAGTGGCTGTGCATAAATAGTATAGTGTATCACATCTTATTCAAGCAGCGAGAAACATTGCATGCAGCTAGATTCTACATGCAGTAGTATGTCCGTTGGCTAGGATATTTCTATTGAGGTTTTCCGATTGGTTCATGTAGGGGGAGTCATGGAACACAATCATCAACCTGTGTCTGGAGTGCAGGCAACACCTGGGTGCTGCTGAAACTAAACCAGGCCATCACCATAGACAAAGCTACGCACCGATAGAAATACTGAAATACTGTTGCATCTTCTGACACCACAACTGAGCCTATAGGCTACACATGCACTATACTGTACCCACAGCGATGTGACGTACAAGTTTACAAGACTCATACTCATCACACTGCACAGTACAAATGCCCACTAGCTTAGGGGTTTACAGTGATATGCGAAATGCTTAGACGCCAATGAGCATTAACATTAACCACTTGCCAGCATACAATGTATCTATTTCATCATGGTCATGATTACAATAGGCCTACTCATCCATCCTCCTCTGTATTGATCATCAACAATACACAGACAATGGCAATAAAAAGCGTGTTCACACCTTCTGTTCATGTGTCCAGAAACAGCCCACAAAACAGCCACCTCCTTCTCCCCGCTTCGTAACTTTAATCCCAGGGTTTTGGGAAATCCTACAGTCCGTTGATAATCCGTGACCTGTCGTAAACCTGCTGAGTCTCCGAAACAACTCTGGGCTGCTATAGGGTTGGTCTGAAACACCGGTTTGAAACAATTAAATTGTCTTTTTTTACATTTTACCAGTTTTGCACCATGTTGGTGAGAGTTGCCTACTTCACTCAGAACTAGCATCAGAACCAGCCTAGTGCATCAGAACCAGCCTAGTGCATCAGAACAGCATCAGAACCAGCCTAGTGCATCAGAACCAGCCTAGTGCATCAGAACCAGCATCTGAACCCGCCTAGTGCATCACAGGAGTAGAGGTAGAGCTCCATGGATACGGTGCTGCTGCTGGATGCTAGAGCTCCATGGATACGGTGCTGTCTGCTGGATGCAGTGACTGAAGTATAGAAATCAGATGCCAGAACCCAGCATGCGTTGTGTTGCTAGTAGATAGATAGATCAATTATTGAAAGAGGACATATTTGATATGATCTGAATATTAAAAATATATCAGAGGGCAAACAACATTCATGGCTGTCTTCAGATGTGTGGTGAGAGATGTGTGTCAAATCTCCAGAGAGATGCTTTATTCAGAAGGGTCAAGGGGGTCTCTGAATGTTTGATAAGATGCAAGAGAAAATCTCTTTTTATTTGTGTTGTTAATTTATACCGAGGAGTTTGGAGAGAAAAAAAAAATGTCAGCAGTGCTTTTCAAAATTATGTTTATCATCAGCATAAATTATTTCCCTTCCATATTCATAACTTCAGATGAGGGATATGACCCAGAATCCATCTCACAGTAAGACATGAGTGTTACACATGTATCTCACCATCTCGTCCCCACTGTGTCCCCACTGACGGCTCCTCTTCTTGGGCTGCGGCGGCTCTGAGCACGTGCTGCTCGCCGTGGCCCCCGCTGGTCGTTTCAGGGAGCGCATGGCTGCCGGAGGCTCGTACCCCATGATGACCTGTTTGTCTCGGGGTACCTAGCTGTGGTACCATGCTGATTTGAGAGATGGCCGGTGACATGATGAGATGGGGTTATGGACATTGTTTTCTCCTGGTCTCACAAAGGTCCTCATCTGGAACCATCCCCAGAGGTCCTATCTCACCCTACCGTTGTTATTACATACAGTATATATATTTATGATAAATGACCCCACTGGGATATATCCATAATGCTATGGCCTCGAGGTAAAATTTAAATGCATGCAGTAGATGTAGAGCATTGTTATATTATTGCCCAATATACTTAGCAGCCATTACATTTGTTGCCATTGGTGAAAATAAAACAGAGAGGGCGACGAGGTTTCAAGTCAACAAGACCACTCTAAGAAATGGACTTATTGGAATTGCATTAGGCTGATTAGACTAAGAAATGAATACCATTTACAACGGAGCCGTGTTCACCCTTGTTTCTCCCAGCTCTGTAAGTGCATTGACAGTCGGTCAGCATCAATTAAATCTCCTGATCTGTATATCGTGAGAGGCTGGGCTTTGTTCTCCTCTAATAAAGCCCGTCTGTGGCAGCAGAATGTTTCATTTCCTCTCGGAGATTGCCGTCAGTAATGCCCGGTGCTTATCGTACTCCTGGAAAAGCACTGAAACAACACAGCGTCCTGATGCTCCGTACGCAGATCAACTTGAGGCCAATGCTCGCAGCACTTCTAAGTAGCCGTTAGCAGGGCTTTGTCTTGTTTTTTAAACAGAGGAACGTGTCCAGCTGTGCTGAACCGTGGCCACTGAGACTCTGAACCCATCCTCGTTTTTATATCGGGGCTATTCCAGGATTACTTTACAGTACTGGAATCCGAGCCTTGTGTCGACGGTCACATGTTACAAGTTTGAAAGTATTGCGAGTTTGGGTGCAGAACGCTTGGTGTTTTAAGGGTTATTAGGTGGCTTAAATGTGGTTGTATCCAGAGAGGTGAACAGTGTGGTCTATATGAGGGGCAGGGGGGGTTGTGAGGGGACCAAGCTGTCCCTGGCCATTCATTCTTTCTTGAATGTGGCCCCCTGTCTAATTAATGTGAGCCACATTCATATACGTTATAGCGCCGGGGGTCTGTCACTCATTAATCATGTGACCTTCTGAGGCACAGCTGATGACCTTGGAGGAGTAGATCAGCAGGAGATGGCTGAAGCTGTAGAATTAAATTGTTTCTGGAAGTGGCCATGGTCACGCCAGGCAATTTATATAGCCACCCTGCTAGGGAGCTCTCCTGTGGCACCTCAGCCTAGGAACCTGACTCAGTAGTCTCCATCGGTTCCACCGGCTCCACCATCAGGCCGGCACTGGGCGATATGGAGGGCCGGGACGCCAGTCTGGAGGGGGTTATGAGCTTATGACCAATCTGCACCTCAAATTTACTCAATTTACATCTGATTGCCTGATCTGTGCGATCATCACTGCCTCTCACGGGGCACATGTCACCCAATGTAAGAACCAACCCCCTCAAAGCCCTTTTCTCAAATGTTCTCATCTGGTCAATTTCTCTCTTCAGGTCCAGTGACTTTGAGTTCTAGAAAGTGACATATAAATCCCATTCATTATTATTATTATTATTATTATTATTATTATTATTATTATTATTATTATTATTATTATTATTATTATTATTATTATTATTATTATTATTATTATTATTATTATTATTATTATTATTATTATTATTATTATTATTATTATTATTATTATTATTATTATTATTATTATTATTATTATTATTATTATTATTATTATTATTATTATTATTATTATTATTATTATTATTATTATTATTATTATTATTATTATTATTATTATTATTATTATTATTATTATTATTATTATTATTAGTATTATTATTATTATTATTATTATTAGTATTATTATTATTATTAGTATTATTATTATTATTATTATTATTATTATTATTATTATTATTATTATTATTATTATTATTATTATTATTATTATTATTATTATTATTATTATTATTATTATTATTATTATTATTATTATTATTATTATTATTATTATTATTATTATTATTATTATTATTATTATTATTATTATTATTATTATTATTATTATTATTATGTTTTACTGTCAAGAGTTTAAATTGTTAATACACGCCTAAACCATGTTTATCCAGCTGAAAAAACAAGAAAATATTGTTGCACCATTTGGCATTTGAATGTAATTATGTACCAGTCTACATGATTTTACACAAGCCTGCTACCTTTCCCTCATATTCCGTTGTTTCTAATTTAATTAAAACTGCACTAAAGAATCTTTCAAACGTAACTATTAAAAGGGACACACCTTGAAAAATCGGAGGAAAATGGAGGGGGGAAAAGATAAAAAAAAAAAAAAAAAAAAAAAAGGGGGACACACCTTATCCATATTGCTTGTTTTCAATTGTGGCAATTTTCTTCCCCAATTGAAAAAAAACGATGATTATAGGAGGGACACCAAATGACTGCAGAGGTGTGCTGTGATTAAAGGAGGGACACCAAATGACTGCAGAGGTGTGCTGTGATTAAAGGAGGGACACCACATGACTGCAGAGGTGTGCTGTGACATCAGAGGTGTGCTGTGATTAAAGGAGGGACACCACATGACTGCAGAGGTGTGCTGTGATTAAAGGAGGGACACCAAATGACTGCAGAGGTGTGCTGTGATTATAGGAGGGACACCACATGACTGCAGAGGTGTGCTGTGATTATAGGAGGGACACCACATGACTGCAGAGGTGTGCTGTGATTAAAGGAGGGACACCACATGACTGCAGAGGTGTGCTGTGATTAAAGGAGGGACACCACATGACTGCAGAGGTGTGCTGTGATTATAGGAGGGACACCACATGACTGCAGAGGTGTGCTGTGATTAAAGGAGGGACACCACATGACTGCAGAGGTGTGCTGTGACATCGGAGGTGTGCTGTGACATCAGAGGTGTGACATCAGAGGTGTGCTGTGACATCAGAGGTGTGACATCAGAGGTGTGCTGTGACATCAGAGGTGTGACATCAGAGGTGTGCTGTGACATCAGAGGTGTGCTGTGACATCGGAGGTGTGCTGTGACATCAGAGGTGTGACATCAGAGGTGTGCTGTGACATAGGGGGGTTTGCAGGGGACATGTCCCCCCCCCTCAGAACATATAGCTAATATGAAAGACAACCCCCCAAAAGGGGTAAAAAAAAGGGGGTCAAAACATTTATATATCCTTCCTACCTGTAACTATATATTAACCTTTCAGACACCATACCTACCATCTCAACCTTGCAGACGTGACTCTCATAAAAGTACACCAGAATGCAGGAAATTAAGTGTGACTGTCGATCAAAATTGCCAAATGAAACCACGCCCTTGCATCAAGTCAAAGTGGACGATAATTGACATGCTTCTGGGATATCTATTGTAACGAGCTTGCGATTTGAAAAAAGGGTTGATAGCCTGGTTATTTTAAAGTGTGACTGTCTAGGTTTGCGAATAGACCATTAGTGTTGCATATCAGTCTCTCATATCAGTGGGTGGCCACTTGTTTTCTAAGTGTATAAAGTGCTGTGACTTCCAGCTTCTTATCACCAGTCTGCTATGATCCCCATAGACAGGATTTGATGTAACCAGAGAACCTGTTCCAGTTCTCTAGAGCTTTAGGGCTGAGCCTGAATCTCACTGTTTGGACTCTGGACTTGTAGGGTAATCCCTGTATTAAAGTCTGCAAAGTTGAATTTCACTGCATCGTATCTCGCGCAAGATTTTTGTCTCGTCATTATTTTTAATAGTTCTATTTTCTGAGCTAGTTTTGTAACCTTTCACCATATGATTAGCCATTGTGATGATAATCATTTGTTAAATTTAAATAAAATAATAAAAATGCCATCATGGCTGCCACATCCCTCTCGTTACACAGGGCGCAGCATTAACATGTTAGCTTTCTTCTATGTGACATTAAAATGGAGGGATTTTGTTTATCCGCTCCTTTGTTTATTTAACATTTTGCTGAGCGGGGGGAGTTTCAGATCGCTTGTTTTCAAGACGGTCCCTGCAGACAGCGAGCAAACACGCCACAGTCTCATCAAACAGAACAATCTTCAACTTTCCCCCCTCTGCAGCACACAGGGAAACGTGGTAGAGAGGAGGATCATTATGGAATATGATTGAAAATGATTGTCATAATTTTGCAGAGTCTGTAACAAAATACAAGCTGGATTTTGGAGAATTTATTTATTTAAATGTCAGGCTCGTGTGCATAAATATACCACTTCACAAAAAGGCACAATGATGGATGAAAACATTTACTTTTCACGTGGCAAACTTTTGCGAGTATTGTGTGATTTAATTAATTCACTGATGTGTGAAGGGATTCTAGATGTATTTTTCAGCGTGGCGCTGTATGAGCCGTTTAGAACAGGGTTTTTCTGTATGTCTGTCTGTCCCCACAAAAGTAGACCAATCACAGCTCACGCTGCTATGTGCATACAGTGAACCACAAGGTAACACGTTAGCTAGCTAGTGACATTAGTGATTAGTCAAACTCTTATCAACATTAACAATTTACTATAACATTAGGCAGCGTTATCAATGTATGTTAGCCAACGCTAGCAACATACAAAGCTAACACCATGCAATGTACATCAGCCAAGCTAATGTTAGTAATGTACTAACATTATCCAAGCTAACATAGTGACGTTAGCCACGTATGTTAGTCAAGCTAACGTTCTGCAACATTAGCAACATTAATTAGCCAAGCTACCTTTATCAATGCTAGCAATGTACAAAGCTAACATTAGCAACGTGCACATCTAGTAACTTGCTATCCATAGCTAAAGATTGCACAGGGAAGCCATGGCGTTATTAGTATTCTTTTCTTATTTTTGTTTATATAAACTCAAACCTAAACTATAGAGTGAGATAAAAACAATCTTTGTGAATTGAAACGTGAGTTCATTCTTGTATGAAATGAGTTCTGAAGTGAGCTCCTTCCACATTGTGCTTCGTATACTCTTTGTGTAATGTGAGCCAGTTATACAGAGCTCTGTAGGGTGACAGGAGGATTATATCTGTTACACACATAAATATGCTTTTCATTTTTCCACCCTCATTCATTCAAGAATTCATCTCTTTATTTCTTGCCCCGCCCCCCTCTCTGTCTCTCTCTATCTCTCTCTGTCTCTCTCTATCTCTCTCTGTCTCTCTCTCGCTCTCTCTCTCTCTCTCTCTCTCTCTCTCTCTCTCTCTCTCTCTCTCTCTCTCTCTCTCTCGCTCTCTCGCTCTCTCTCTCTCTCTCTCTCTCTCTCTCTCTCGCTCTCTCTCACTCACTCTCTCTCACTCTCTCTCTCTCTCTCTCTCTCTCTCTCTCTCTATATATATACATACTGTATAATATATATATATATATATATATATATATATATATATATATATATATATATATATATATATATATATATATATATATATATATATATATATATATATATATATATATATATATATATATATATATATACTGTAGACCTTTTCTAACTTGACAACATTCTAAATAGTCCCTTTTGTATTTCCTGTGGCAATGTTTGTTAATACAGTTGTCGACAGGAAATAAACAGGGAGCAAATCTGTGTTCCCCTAGCAACAGAATACTTGCGAAAAGGTCTATGCTTATATGCACACAGTCCATTCATTTCTTACCGCCGTCTGTGTTTATGTCCAGTTCAATGTCAGCACACAGATGGCCAGAGCTGGGGGCCAGGGAGGGGCTAGGCTCGGAGCCTCACAGTCCTGCCTCTCATTAAAACACACACACACACACACCATTATCTTTTCGCACTATCCTATCTATCACCCCTCTCTCTCTCATTGCCTTCTTGCTTTGCCTCTCCTTGCGCACCATCTTTCTGCCTCCGTTGCGAGTGCAGGCTTGATTAATATTTTCCACTGTTCCGTAACCATGGCAATAAGGTCACTGCATATGATACTTAATTGAATCTTTCCAGTGCTTTTGTGTGCATCTCCTGTGTCCGGACAATAACAATCTTCCACTGATGATTCCAACCTCCTTCCCTTGCAGCAGCACCCCCACCCCCCTCCCGCATATCTTTCCTTCTCTTCATTTGGTGTCGTATGAATTTATTCATTTGTTTCCTACCCTTTCCTCATCGCTCTCCTTTCCCTCCTCTGACATGATCAGCCATGTCCTTTTTGTCAGCATGGCATTGTTTCCTTTGCATGTCCTGTCCTTCAGTGTAGCAGTTTTACAGTGTTTTATTATTTCATTGCATGCTCTCGTTCTGACCCCATCTCACTGGTTTTCCTTGTCAAAGCAGCCTGCTGGGACAGGAATTTAAAGACTTATTGCTGTTTAATGCAGTAATAATCACACCGCCCTCTCCCTCCTTCTCTGTACGTCTCTCTCCCTCCTTCTCTGTATGTATCTCTCCCTCCTTCTCTGTACGTATCTCTCCATCCTTCTCTTTACGTCTCTCTCCCTCCTTCTCTGTACGTCTCTCTCCCTCCTTCTCTGTACGTCTCTCTCCCTCCTTCTCTGTACGTCTCTCTCCCTCCTTCTCTGTATGTCTCTCTCCCTCCTTCTCTGTATGTCTCTCTCCCTCCTTCTCTGTATGTCTCTCTCCCTCCTTCTCTGTATGTCTCTCTCCCTCCTTCTCTGTATGTCTCTCTCCCTCCTTCTCTGTACGTCTCTCTCCCTCCTTCTCTGTATGTCTCTCTCCCTCCTTCTCTGTATGTCTCTCTCCCTCCTTCTCTCTGTATGTCTCTCTCCCTCCTTCTCTGTATGTCTCTCTCCCTCCTTCTCTGTATGTCTCTCTCCCTCCGTCTCTGTATGTCTCTCTCCCTCCTTCTCTGTACGTCTCTCTCCCTCCTTCTCTGTATGTCTCTCTCCCTCCTTCTCTATATGTCTCTCTCCCTCCTTCTCTGTACGTCTCTCTCCCTCCTTCTCTGTACGTATCTCTCCCTCCTTCTCTGTATGTCTCTCTCCCTCCTTCTCTGTATGTCTCTCTCCCTCCTTCTCTCTGTATGTATCTCTCCCTCCTTCTCTCTGTATGTCTCTCTCCCTCCTTCTCTCTGTACGTCTCTCTCCCTCCTTCTCTGTACGTATCTCTCCCTCCTTCTCTGTATGTCTCTCTCCCTCGTTCTCTCTGTATGTCTCTCTCCCTCCTTCTCTCTGTATGTCTCTCTCCCTCCTTCTCTGTATGTCTCTCTCCCTCCTTCTCTGTATGTCTCTCTCCCTCCTTCTCTTTATGCCTCTCTCCCTCCTTCTCTGTATGTCTCTCTCCCTCCTTCTCTGTATGTCTCTCTCCCTCCTTCTCTGTATGTCTCTCTCCCTCCTTCTCTCTGTACGTATCTCTCCCTCCTTCTCTGTATGTCTCTCTCCCTCCTTCTCTGTACGTATCTCTCCCTCCTTCTCTGTATGTCTCTCTCCCTCCTTCTCTGTACGTCTATCTCCCTCCTTCTCTGTACGTCTCTCTCCCTCCTTCTCTATATGTCTCTCTCCCTCCTTCTCTGTATGTCTCTCTCCCTCCTTCTCTGTATGTCTCTCTCCCTCCTTCTCTCTACGTCTCTCTCCCTCCTTCTCTCTACGTCTCTCTCCCTCCTTCTCTCTACGTCTCTCTCCCTCCTTCTCTCTATGTCTCTCTCCCTCCTTCTCTGTATGTCTCTCTCCCTCCTTCTCTGTACGTCTCTCTCCCTCCTTCTCTGTATGTCTCTCTCCCTCCTTCTCTCTACGTCTCTCTCCCTCCTTCTCTGTACGTCTCTCTCCCTCCTTCTCTGTATGTCTTTCTCCCTCCTTCTCTCTACGTCTCTCTCCCTCCTTCTCTGTACGTCTCTCTCCCTCCTTCTCTGTACGTCTCTCTCCCTCCTTCTCTGTATGTCTCTCTCCCTCCTTCTCTGTATGTCTCTCTCCCTCCTTCTCTGTATGTCTCTCTCCCTCCTTCTCTGTATGTCTCTCTCCCTCCTTCTCTCTACGTCTCTCTCCCTCCTTCTCTCTACGTCTCTCTCCCTCCTTCTCTGTATGTCTCAGTACATCCTTCTCTCTACGTCTCTCTCCCTCCTTCTCTGTATGTCTCTCTCCCTCATTCTCTGTACGTATCTCTCCCTCCTTCTCTGTATGTCTCTCTCCCTCCTTCTCTGTATGTCTCTCTCCCTCCTTCTCTGTATGTCTCTCTCCCTCCTTCTCTGTATGTCTCTCTCCCTCCTTCTCTGTACGTCTCTCTCCCTCCTTCTCTGTATGTCTCTCTCCCTCCTTCTCTGTATGTCTCTCTCCCTCCTTCTCTGTATGTCTCTCTCCCTCCTTCTCTCTGTATGTCTCTCTCCCTCCTTCTCTGTATGTCTCTCTCCCTCCTTCTCTGTATGTCTCTCTCCCTCCTTCTCTGTATGTCTCTCTCCCTCCTTCTCTGTACGTCTCTCTCCCTCCTTCTCTGTATGTCTCTCTCCCTCCTTCTCTGTATGTCTCTCTCCCTCCTTCTCTGTATGTCTCTCTCCCTCCTTCTCTGTATGTCTCTCTCCCTCCTTCTCTGTATGTCTCTCTCCCTCCTTCTCTGTACGTCTCTCTCCCTCCTTCTCTGTATGTATCCTACCTTCTCTCTGTACGTCTCTCTCCCTCCTTCTCTGTATGTATCCTACCTTCTCTCTGTACGTCTCTCTCCCTCCTTCTCTGTATGTATCCTACCTTCTCTCTGTACGTCTCTCTCCCTCCTTCTCTGTATGTATCCTACCTTCTCTCTGTACGTCTCTCTCCCTCCTTCTCTGTATGTATCCTACCTTCTCTCTGTACGTCTCTCTCCCTCCTTCTCTGTATGTATCCTACCTTCTCTCTGTACGTCTCTCTCCCTCCTTCTCTGTATGTATCCTACCTTCTCTCTGTACGTCTCTCTCCCTCCTTCTCTGTATGTATCCTACCTTCTCTCTGTACGTCTCTCTCCCTCCTTCTCTGTATGCCTCTTTAGCCCAGCTCAACCCCCTGCAGCATTTGCATACTCAAATCAAAGTCTCTGGTGCAAATCGCTAAATTGATTTCAAATGATACTGATGACTCAAGTGGTGAAACTAAAGGTCTGGCAGCCAGGATACCATTGATATGCAATATGAGCTACTGACACATAGCATACTGACACACAGGGTGTACTGACACAGGGTGTACTGACACAGGGCGTACTGACACAGGGTGTACTGACACAGGGCGTACTGACACAGGGCGTACTGACACAGGGCGTACTGACACAGGGCGTACTGACACACAGGGCGTACTGACACAGGGCGTACTGACACAGGGCGTACTGACACACAGGGCGTACTGACACAGGGCGTACTGACACAGGGCGTACTGACACAGGGTGTACTGACACAGGGCGTACTGACACAGGGCGTACTGACACAGGGCGTACTGACACAGGGCGTACTGACACAGGGCGTACTGACACAGGGCGTACTGACACACAGGGCGTACTGACACAGGGCGTACTGACACACAGGGTGTACTGACACAGGGCGTACTGACACACAGGGTGTACTGACACAGGGCGTACTGACACAGGGCGTACTGACACAGGGCGTACTGACACAGGGCGTACTGACACAGGGCGTACTGACACAGGGCGTACTGACACAGGGCGTACTGACACAGGGCGTACTGACACACAGGGCGTACTGACACAGGGCGTACTGACACACAGGGCGTACTGACACAGGGCGTACTGACACAGGGCGTACTGACACAGGGCGTACTGACACAGGGCGTACTGACACAGGGCGTACTGACACAGGGCGTACTGACACAGGGCGTACTGACACAGGGCGTACTGACACAGGGCGTACTGACACAGGGCGTACTGACACAGGGCGTACTGACACAGGGTGTACTGACACAGGGCGTACTGACACAGGGCGTACTGACACAGGGCGTACTGACACAGGGTGTACTGACACAGGGCGTACTGACACAGGGCGTACTGACACAGGGTGTACTGACACAGGGCGTACTGACACACAGGGTGTACTGACACAGGGCGTACTGACACAGGGCGTACTGACACAGGGTGTACTGACACAGGGCGTACTGACACACAGGGTGTACTGACACAGGGCGTACTGACACAGGGCGTACTGACACAGGGTGTACTGACAGGGTGTACTGACACAGGGTGTACTGACACAGGGCGTACTGACACAGGGCGTACTGACACAGGGCGTACTGACACAGGGTGTACTGACACAGGGTGTACTGACACACAGGGTGTACTGACACAGGGCGTACTGACACAGGGTGTACTGACACAGGGTGTACTGACACACAGGGCGTACTGACACAGGGCGTACTGACACAGGGCGTACTGACACACAGGGTGTACTGACACAGGGCGTACTGACACAGGGCGTACTGACACAGGGCGTACTGACACACAGGGCGTACTGACACACAGGGCGTACTGACACACAGGGCGTACTGACACAGGGCGTACTGACACAGGGTGTACTGACACACAGGGTGTACTGACACACAGGGTGTACTGACACAGGGTGTACTGACACACAGGGTGTACTGTACGTGCTCCGAGCAGGTGTTCTGGGTAGAGCCCCTCACTTCACACAAAACGTGGACCAACACTGAAACACACGCTGGCTGTGTCTTTGTTCCAACAAGCATGGAAGCTAATCTATGACAAGAGGGGTCACGGGTTCACAGGGAGAAAGGAAGCTGGAGTGGAAACGAGTAGAGTGTCGAAGAGGAGGTGCTGGTCCATTTAGGGGGGGGTGGGGGGGCTTTCCAAAAACAACATCTGAGGATCATGAATTTGAAATCTGACATTCTTTTCATCACAGTTCCATTGCCTTGTTTTTAGCGGGTGCTAATTTTCCTTTTCCTTGTCACTTTTAATTTAGACAAATTCATTGTATTTATGTACATCGTTGGCTTAAGTGAACAATGTACAGTGTTCTTCAAAGGAAAAATGTCCCTTTGCAGAGCAACTTGACAGACCTTGTCTCTGAATGGCTAATGACTGTTATGCTCTTACATAGTAGAGGACCTCTATCAAGTCTAATAAAATATGTTTGAGTGAGGAAGTGATCTTGGGGCAATCAATAGATCCAAAGAAAATAGAGAGAGAGCGAGAGAGAGAGAGAGAGAGAGAGAGAGAGAGAGAGAGAGAGAGAGAGAGAGAGAGAGAGAGAGAGAGAGAGAGAGAGAGAGAGAGAGAGAGAGAGAGAGAGAGAGAGAGAGAGAAAGGAACACTCCACATCAGATTTGACATATGCACCATAAAATAACCATTAGCAGTTACCTACAATCTGAAGTGACAGTCTATCAATAATGTCACTCTAAAAATGGGACAGGTTTGTTGCTGTCTCTAAATCACCAGAGACTTCATATAGCAGAAAAGCAGGCAGGTATAGGAAACGCATTAAGGCTGGGCGTTGATGGGAGTGGCTTGAGCTGGGGGACACCCACGGGCTCAGGGGAACACGGCTCAGGTCACGAGCTACAGACACTTGGCCTCCATGGAGCTCAGACTTGGAGGCAACGTCTACTGGGACTTACTGTATAGAGTAAGCCAAATATTTTACTTTACTATTGCGAATCACATATTGTGGACGCTTGTTTTGAACTCAAAGCATAGAATGTCAAAAAGAAGATGAATGCACTCATTAGAGTACAGACTTCTGCCAAGGTGTAACCATCGCCCCAGTTTTGCTTTTACTTTCATAGTCAACATTTTACTGGGTAGATGCCCAAAATGCGAGTTGCCTATATTGCCAGTCTCAACAGACCCAGGTTGTAAACCTGTGTTTTGTGTATCAGCAATGGGGATACTACAGTACATCACATCACCTGTTTGTAAAGTGTGGTACAAAGAGTGTTCACAAGTAACACATCATACAGTTTAGTGGCTTATCAGCTATCTAAATTATATATATATTGATATAATCAGTAGAATATCACAAAGGGAACCCATTTCACATGTCATCATGATCGGACAAGCTGTTGAGTTCATGTTTTTAGTTACATTTTTTGTTTTGTGAAAATAGCACCTCCATGAGGCCAAATGACTCAGACCTTCACAGGGCTCGTATAGTCGGACCAGGCATTCACAATTAGCACACCCCTTCCTGTTTACCATGTGTTTATCTGAAATCTGGTTGGATCTGGTGGTCAGGCAGTTTGGCCTATATCAACCATGTAAATACATGTAAAGAAGTTGGTCCCCAAATGCCACACAGCACGTTTGGTGAGAATCAGGTGAACAGACTAGGAATAGAATAGTAGGGAACACAAAATGTAAATTCTGGAAATTCCAATATGGTGGGCTTCATGTTATTATATTCTCTGGGTATCATTATTGTGATTGTACAACTAACGGGTCAGGAGACACTCATTTGAAAATTGAAGGTTTGGCCTGTTGGTGGCACTAGAGGAAGGGTCATGTGGTCCCCAAAATCGATAGCTACTCTAGGGGTCATGAATTGTCACAGCAAGTTTTCATTTTGGCCTGATGTCAGAGCTAGAGGAAAGGTCAGAGTGTCACCAAAACAATAGGGGTCATGAACATCCACAGAACGTTTTATGACTGTACGGCTAACGGGTCAGGAGATATGCTAATTTGAAAATGTAAAAAATAAAAGGTTTGGTCCTGATAGTGGCATACGAAGAAATGTCATGGGGTCACTATGCTATCACAAGGGAAATATCCTACAGGATACAACGAGTTAATCAATTATTTAAAAGTGCTTTACTTTCTTCCTCTTGGGAAGAAAATAGCAAATGGCAATCTGGCAATTACTTATCAAGATATCATGTTCACAGACAGACATCGGTTAAGTTAACTTGTTTATGGTCGGCTAGTTGGTAGGTGGTCTGAATAGTCGGTGTGAGACATTCACGAAGGCTAGAATATATAACAGGTAAAGAATTCTCTTGTGCTCATGATCATGCTAGGCAATTTTTATTAGCTAGGTCCGTCGTCATCACTTGTTGCATTAATGGATGCGTTTTTATTTTTTGATTAATCAGCCTTGTGGACATGGTGTCACAGTAGGACAACTTTGATCCACATATCCCACACTAGACCTTCAGATTTAGAACATTTTCATAAACTTTTCTTAGTTTGCCACAAGGCTACATTACAGCTAGCTACTGCTAATAATAACAATAACATTAACAGGCCAGGCAGCGCTGCACACATCTCCTCACTCTGTTTAAATGATTTCAATGACATTTTCAACAATGCATATAAAAAATCGAATTAACCACATTACAAAAGGCAACTTTGATCTCCGAGAACGACTATTTGTTTTTTATTATCCATTCCTAACATTCTGTACATACAAACAGACAAATGCGTGACAAAAACAATAGCCGTTCCGACGAGTGACAGTTGTAAACGTCATGTTTTATTTATAAAAAAAAAAAAAATAATAAAAAAAAAACCTTTGTGAAACACTCATTTACCGTGGGATAAACTTTGGACCTGTACTACATAAGACTTCAGGCTATGGAAACATTATGTTTTCCAGCGCCTACCTCTCAGCTGGAACGTCAGGTTATTCTATAACCCTAGTTATATGAGTATAGCGAGCGATCTGCTCTCTTGGAACTATCCCTTTATCCAATCTAATAATGAATAATCTTTCTCCACATGCACACACCCATCTGCCTGGTCACACCCACATCCGCTCCTCTACATAAGCGGGGTCGTGGCCACACCATCAGCTCCTTCCCAAGTCTTTCACCACCGAAGGCGAAGACCACGGGGTCCTCAATGAGTCCGAGCAGAGCGCTCGATATACTCATATAACTAGGGTTATAGAATAACCTGACGTTATATTATCGTATAGCTTACGCTCTGCTCTCTTGGAACACAGGAGCTGAGCAGAGCGGAAGCTCGACAGATGTACCCGCTGAGGCCCCCCACAACCATCAGAACCGGGGAGGACCCGAGCTCCCTGGACCCCCCTAGAGGGGGATGGGAGGGAATCGGATCCGACTGTGCGAAGAGGGTTTAGCACCTCAAACGCACAGGGTGACTAGAGACGCGCTGACCCCACAGCGTGACAGGAAGGCCGAAGAACAGGAGGTCCAACCCCCTGGCCAATCAGTAAAAGGGGGGAGGGGTTTATCAGTTTACCCCGTATGACCCCACACCCCGGATACGATGAAAACAACAAGCAACGCATGATACCAGTTGTCTAGCATGCTACATGAAAAAGCGTATATCCCCTAGGATAAGCTTAACAGTTGCACGCTAGCCACAGAAGATAAGCTCGTTTGTGTAAAAAACTGGTTTTTATACAAGGCTTTAGGCTCATGTGCAAACTCGCCACCCGCATTTTTATACTTTACCAAGTAAAGAAAAAAACAACAGACGTTAAAGAGAGGGTCCAAAGACCTCGGTACAAGCTACATATGTGATTACTTCTGTAGGCTAACACTTAACCTAGTTGTGGACTCGATGCCATGTTTCCCAAACGTAACAGAATACACACAACCCCCTCAAATAAAAAAGGTAAAATTCACTATTACTACTGCAAGAAGAACACCGTCTTTTATGATGAGAGAAGACAAGTCTCTTGACCCAGTGCTAGCCACAGGCCTTGCTAAGCACATATATATATAGCAACCACAACCCCACAGCTAGGTGAGGGTTATACATCATATCCCCAATATATAGTGAATAAACACACATTTTGTAAAAAAAAAACAGTCGCTCACCAGGAGGGACTTTTTATTTAATAACAAAAATCATATGTTGGGGGGGGGGGCAGGGGTAAACAGGGGAGTCACTAGCGGCCCCTGCCGCATGCAGAGCGCTGTTTTCCCCCACGGGGAGCCGGCCCGGAGGGACGGTGCTGGGGAGCCTCCTGGTCACGTCGATCCCTACCGTTCCCTCCGGCCGTGGGGCGACTGGCTGCAGCGGTCGCGGCACTCCCTCCACTCCTGGCCTTCTTCGCTGAAAGCCCAGCAGTGGTGGCGGTGGTGACGGAGGCAACGGTCGCGGTCCTCTGCCGGCGTTGCTTCTTCCGGACATCACCGGTGGCATCGGGTCGGGGGAAATGTGGCTGGAGCACGGAGCGCTCCTCCTCCATCTCCCTGCAGGCTGCCGCCATCTGCTGCATGGCCGACCAGAATAATCCAGCATCGGAGAGGGGGGCCGTGAGCAGCGGAATCCTACTCTGGTCCGGCACCGGCGCCTGCTCCAGCCAAAGGTGGCGCTGGATGAGAGTGGCCAGGGCGCGCTCCTTCCCAGCGGCTATCGCCTGCAGCTGGGTTAGGTGCAGGATGGCTCCAGCCGCCTGGGCGTGAAGGTATCATTGATGGTCATACGACCGGCCCGCCATCAGCCCCGACATGTAGCGCGCCAGCTGCGCGATGTTGGAGGTCGCAGCCAGGCTCTGAGTCGAGGCGATGTACACCTGGTCACTCCACGTTGCCAACTGCCTAGCCGATTTCCCCTGGGGAACCGGCTTTCTTAACGGCTCCCACACCATTTCGGGGCAAAGTATGGATGCCATTGGGCTATCAAGCCGAGGCACCCCGTCCTTAGGCGGATGGGTGTGTGCATGTGGAGAAAAATTATTCATTATTAGATTGGATAAAGGGATAGTTCCAAGAGAGCAGAGCATAAGCTATACGATAATATAACTTAAATACAGGCATCTGGCAACCACTAAACAGAAACGTGAGTACACAAAACGTTTACTTCAGTGTGTTCAAACCTCTGTTACTCTATTTCATTAGCACACAAAGTGATTTTTCTTTATTGTGTAAAAGTCTCAAAAGAGACCAGACTCATGCATGTACTATAAGTATAATAATCACAAATTACTTTGGGTATGCAATCGTCAAAAACTAAAGAGGTTAAGCCACGGCTTTCGGAGGACATTGGTGTTACAGTTCTCATATTTCCTGCTCAAATCTAGAGGCAGAGACCACTGGACATGAAGGCCTGTCCCACTTCCTTGAGCTGCGGACGTGATAAAGTGCCATCGTCTTTGGTCTTGCACTTCTCTCTTAATTTGCTTGACTGTGCCAGGTCGCAAGCCATAGACACATTGGTGCTGTGAGCACTTGGCATGGAGAGAGGCACAGGAAGCATCTGTCCTGCCTTCTTCCACAGTGGATGTCATAGAGCACCATCATTTACATTTAGTCATTCAGCTGACGCTTTGGAGCCTAAACACTATATGCCCACAACAATGGACATTATAATTTACATGTGATCTCAAGAAGGTGCTGAACGAGCTCAGTGGCAGTTTTTCCATGTCTGGTCATTTTTAGGATGGTGTTATTCACAGTCAAAGATGCAAAGAAAAATCATAATTTATATTCTCCTTTGTTTCATCACAATTTACTCAAGCCTAGTAACAGACACAACATTTATGACACTGGGAATATATTCCATGAGCTCCATAGATGTCCCTAGATACCAAGAACATGCTAATGGACCTTGTAGAAGTGGAGCAATCTTCCATTTACTTAGGTATGTATATTCTTAGGCGGATTTTCAGAAAATAGGGCTTAACAGGTTAAGAGGTTAAGAGGTTAACCAGTTATCCATCGGGCAAAAATGGGGCTAGTTTTGCATAACACGCCTGACGATTGCATACCCAAAGTAATTTGCAATTAAATTCTTGAACCACTTATAGCACATGCATTATAGCTACAAAAACAGTCAATAAGTTTCACAGTCAGAGGTGACTGGTCCATTCAGGGCCAGCCGAAACTGGATGTGGTCACCAATGCTCGTTGGTTGTTTGGTCTTGTAACCCAAGAGCACGTAATGGGTCGAGTAGGGTGTCAATCGAATGGCGGCCATTTTAGTTTACCAACGCTGTTTAGGTTGATCGGCAAAAATACAGCGCTAGGCCAACAGACGAGGGCAAAGTGCCACGAAGTGCACGTGTGTGCGTGATGGCCTGTCGCCGGGCCGCGTGAGAATTAAGAGGTTAAGTTGATCTAGAAAAAGCCCCTGCAGTGTTGACCGCAGCCAAGAGATCCTTCAGTCCATCTAAGACAGATTCTCCATCATTGTCCCGGTATTCTCTGTAGGCCTGAATGACATCCCATGGGCCATCGATGTCAAACTGCTGTCTCCACTTCATCTTCCCCAAACTGTGCCCCACGTCCTGCAGCCAATATTGCGAGTAAAGCACTTTTTAAATCATTGATTAACTTGTTGTATCCTGTTTGGTCTTCCCCTTGTGATATCATACGTTCTTCCAGCATTTATATACAGTAGCAGCTTTTATCCAAAGTGCTTTACAATTTTGTTCCTCACATTTCTACCCATTCACTCACACATTCACACACCAATGGCAGAGGCGAGCGACCATGCAAGGTGCCGACCTGCTCATCGGGAGCAGTTAGGGGTTTTGTGTTTAAGTGTCTTGCTCAAGGACACTTCGACATGCTGCCCGGGAGGAGCGGGAATCAAAGCGGGAACCTGCTGGACGACTGCTCTACCTCCTGAGCCACTGTCGCCTGTATGTAGGGGGACACCTTGAAAATAGTTAAGTTAAATTCCCGGATTCTCTTCGATTCCCCTCTGGCTCAGTTCGCTATGATGACTCGGCCGCTCCGACATGGCCTAGAACACGCTGACCTCCCGACAGATGGCTTCAAGTGCCATTTTGATTGTGCAGTCTCGATTTTGGAGCTCAAGAGACAGGTCAGACAGTTCTTATAGTGCAACATACACAAGTCCTAAATTGTTTACAAAATCATAGATGACACACTCAAACTCCCTCTGAGCTGTTTATGGCTCATGCTATTTAACAGATATGCCAAGCTGCTTTATGGTGAGTTACACCGTAGTGGAGGCGACCATAGATGGCCACAATGGGAGCGGAGGAAAAAACATTGTAGGGACAAGGCTTCTTATTATGGACATGCAGTGTAAGTTCCAATTGTATTATTTCAACAAACATGACAAATAATCTCTACTCCCCATGAACTGGCACGGCGGGAGTGCTGATACGCTGTTTCCACTGCAGTTTGAGCCTGGACAGGTGTTAGTTTGCATTACAGAGGTATCTCTTTGTTTCACTCGCCAACTGAAGAGCGGTGCGCTGTCATCGAAGGTGCCGGCCTTCATGCCAGAAATGACTAGAGAAAGAGCCCCGGTCTGGGTGGTCTGTCGTCATCACTGGAGAATTCTGAGATGCCGGTCTGTGGGGTTGGAATGCTGAGCGCCCCTACTGAGCACCTGACATCAGAATCAATGTAGAATGCCTCGCAGTAATGACCAAGAGGAGGAAATGAGTAAAGTTTGGGAATATGTGGTATATCCTCTTGGGAGGGGGAATTATGCACAAATTCTTGCACCATTCCTAGCTGCAAAAGTCTCCCAGCTTGCTAGTACATATCTGGGCCGCGGAATAATGTCATACAATTTCCCTATAGCACTTACAGGTTTGCTCATGTTTGCTCAAACTCGTGACATTTGTGACTCAGCACAGACTTGAGGTCCTTTTTTATGTTTATAAAATCCCACTGAAAATGAGTGTTTTACAAAGGGTTTTGTAATGTGTGTACAGCAATAATTCAGCCTAATTATCCAAAATGGCCGTCCACTGCCATTCATTCAGACGTGCGAGTCATAACAAAGAGCTTGTTGGTCTTCTTCTGCCCTTTTCTCATTGCAATCAGCGCTCGTCTGGGATTGCTTTCGGAGCAGACACTCCTTGGATACAACGGTGGTCAATAATTTTAATATATATATAATAATATTTCGTCATGTAACTCGAGACTGGAAGCATGCAATAGGTAGAGTGTGGTGACGATTGAATGGCGGAAAATTCACCTTTTCAACAATGTATTGATTGCATGGCAAAAAATGCAGCCCAGATCCCGGCAGACGAGGACAAAGTGCCGCGAAGTGCACTCGTCCCGCATGCGGGACACCAAACATTTACATGTTAAAATGATATATATAGTCTGGTAAGAAATGCAAAAAAGTATGTTTTAACTATATAAAAGTGGACTTTTACAAAGCTGGGGTGAGTTTTCCTTTTTGCGTTCCAGGCTATATATACTTTTAAAAGATTAAGTAACTGTACATGATGTGTGAGTGCAAACTGCGAGTTTGAGAAAATATGAGCATAGGGAAAGTGCATAGGGAAATTGTATGACAATATCTGTGGCCCAGATATGTGCTAGCAAGCTGGGATGCTGTTGCGGCTAAACCATTCGTTGTGTATGTTTGGTTGGCTGGTAAACTGGTGTTCAGGAGCCAATGGCGGATTGAGGATTAACCACAATGCTAGCTTTGAAGCAAAGTCCTAACGATACATACAGTAAGATAACCTACTTGGTGGAGGTGACAATGTTTTATAAAAAAATTTAGTGTGAGGTGGGCAAAACTATGCAGCTGTAATACCAAGTGGTTTTAAACAGTTAACACTGTGACATTATAATGATAATAATAATAATAATAATAATAATAATAATAATAATAATAATAATAATAATAATAATAATAATAATAATAATAATAATAATAATAATAATAATAATAATAATAATAATAATAATAATAATAATAATAATAATAATAATAATAATAATAATAATAATAATAATAATAATAATAATAATAATAATAATAATAATAACAACAACAACAACAACAACAACAACAACAACAACAACAACAACAACAACAACAACAACAACAACAACAACAACAACAACAACAACAACAACAACAACAACAATAATAATAATAATAATAATAATAATAATAATAATAATAATAATAATAATAATAATAATAATAATAATAATAATAATAATAATGACTAGTAGTGTCTTTTTTCAAGTTGCACTTGGACGAACTGTGTTTCACAAGTTTCACTCAAACGAACTATGTTTTAACGTATCTGCCGGTCGAGGGGGATGGTCCTTTCTCGGCGGAGCTGCCTACATGAATCAGGATATAATAGGCCCTGGGCCTGATTAAGCTAAGCTCAGGGCGTGCTGGTTGTCCAGCTCTCCTAGCTAACATTGCCATTGCCACTATGACTTTTTGCTCAAGCTGAACGATAAGGTCAAGGTTTGTCTCCACTGTATTATCTCAACGACGGGTACGCATATTGCCCTTTTTTCAAGTTTAACTCAGACGAGCTGTGTTTTAATGCACCTGTTTTTATCGTCTGCACTTTGAACTTCGCATTGAACTCTGCATAGATTTCTTCTCTCAGTTGAGTGAAGTGGGTTCCTTTTTTCTAAATTGTTACAATATACCTTACAAGTTATTGGTATGGTTAAGTTACATAATGTTGTTGTGGTGGGCGGCTGGGTGGCGCAGCGGAAATTGCGCTCGTCACCAACGCAAAAGACACCGGGTTCGACTCCGGCTGTCGGCGTTGCCTCCGGCTTGGGCCAGTCGTCAACCCATCCGCAAGAGATTACTCCTTCTTCTCATCGAGACATAAGATCTTTTCCAGAATTGATTATGTTTTTTCTTCCCCACGTCTCTTTGATAGCTTTGATGTTGACTTATTGCCCATAGCACTTTCAGACCACAAAGGTATCCTCCTCAAGGGTTCACTCAGTAAAATAACGTCCCATGCCCCTAGATGGCGCTTTAACTCAACACTACTAAAAAATGGAGAGTTTAATTTGCTATTTAAAGAGAAGCTCACTGAATTCCTGCAGTTTAATGCTGGCTCGGTACAGGACTCCAGAATTCTATGGGATTCGGTTAAGGGTTTTATCAGAAGTAACACTACTCTCTTTGCATCTAATCTCCGCAAGGGACGTCTCTCCAAGCTGGTGGAATAGGAAAAGTTTCATGCCACGTTGATCTCTTCATTGCAGCACAACTATTCTAGTCGACTGGAGCTTCAAATTAAGGTAGTGAAAAAATAGATTAACTCTTTTAAGACAACAATCTGAATTTCAGATGCACAGAACAAGACAACACTACTACTTTCACGGCTCCAGGCCTAGTCACCTACTAGCTATGAAGATACGTGCCAGTGAGCAATTTGCGGATATCCCTTCCATTAAGAACCAACAGGGAGAGGTAACCACCAACCCCAAAAAGATTAATGATACATTTTGCTCTTTTTATTCCAACCTGTACAAGTCAGAAGTGGTCTTTGATCATACCAAGCTGGAGGACTTTCTTAATCAAATCAACCTACCAAAGATCTCGGAAGATAGTGCTAAGCTGTTAGCTGCACCTATCACGCTAGTTTAACATAGAGAGGCGATTGCGGATATGCAATGAGGCAAGGCTCCCGGATGGGACGGCATTCCACTAGAACTCGATCTCGCATTCTGGGATGTACTCGGCCCCTTATTACTCTCAATGATTTTACACTCAATCAAAGAGGGCAATTTTTCCAGAGATTTCAATATGGCGCTTATATCTGTTTTACTCAAGAAAGATAAGGACCCTACCGAATGTGGTAGCTACAGGCCCCTAAGTTTCCTCAGAGCCGATCTTAAGCTATATGCCAAGGTTCTAGCCACCCGACTTCAAAAGCATATGACATCTCTAGTTCACCCTGATCAGACCGGCTTCATAAGAGGCCGCCTGGTTACTGACAACATCAGACGGTTACTGCATGTGATTGATGCCAGCAAGGATGTTGCAGTCCCTACAGCGGTCATGTCCTTGGACGCAATGAAGGCCTTTGACAGATCGGAGTGGTCTTACTTGTGGGCAGTTCTTAGAAGGATGGGGTTGGGTGAGGGTTTCATTCATATGATCAAAGTTCTCTACACAGGGCCTTCGGCCATGATCTTAACAGGGAAGTTCTGCTCGCCACTCTTCTCTGTCTCGTGCTCTTCTAGACAGGGTTGTCCTCTTAGTCCCGGACTTTTCGCCTTATCCCCCGAACCTCTAGCTCAATACATAAGACAATCCCAAATTATATCTCCTGTTTCAATTCAGGGCACACATCACCTATCAGCTTATACGCAGATGATGTACTCCTGTTTATGCAGAATCCCTCCGTCTCTCTACCTCATCTTCTCAGCGTGATAGATGAGTTTGGCAGCCTGTCCGGCTTTAAGATCAACTGGCCAAAATCTGCTTTTCTTCCACTTAATGAGCCTGCGAAGGCTACCATCCTACCTGCAAACATACTTCTGGTGGAGCACTTTAAATGTCTCGGGATTGAAATATTCCCCACTATTAGCCAGACGGTAAGGTATAATTACTCCAGCTTGGGTGACAATATTACGAATGACTTCAACAGATGGTCCAAATAAAAAAATTCATTACAGGCCTGTGCGTCAATAATTTAAATGAATATTTTACCCAGAATTAACTTTATCAGCTCCATGCTTCCGTTACCTCCTCCTGTTGGTCAGACAGAGTCAAAGATTTTATTTGCCATGTATGGACGAATCCACATTGGAATACAGGTACAGAGAAAACACTGTGGGCTAAATCCACAAAGAATGGATTGCACGGAGCAAGTTGCACCCTTACTTACAATTCATTATGAAATGAAAATGGGGGACCCTGGTGTAAACAAGACGAAAGTCTTTCTCTGGTCTGCATCCCCTTAACAATTGTGTGTATTGAGCCATACTGTATTGTACCCATTCTGCAATCTGTTAATAACATTTTCATTAAATCAATCACTGTGCAGATTGATTGATTGAATGACACTTCAAGAGGTTACAGTAATGTAATCTCTGTTTAGCATGCAGCAGTAACTAATCCAGACATTATGCCCACTCAACACACATAAAACCAGGGTTCGAATTATCACCTGAGAGCTATGGGGGCCCCCTGAATCTTTTTTTTACTATTTTTTTTCCTGGAATTGTGGCTGTTTTCGAAGTCATATTTAGAGGAATATCTCATTAGGATTAGTCTAATACTAAGTAATAATGACATCACACAACATTCTAATCATTAGACCAGGGGTGTCAAACTCATTTTCACAGAGGGCCACATCAGCATTATGGTTGCCCTCAAAGGGCCAAAGACCGTATTAATGTTAATGTAATGTAAAATAAATGTAGCTACTCATTTACATATTGTTAAACATGTTGTTTCTGTATTTATTACTTATTCAAGTTATACATATTGCATATGCATTTGCATAGATGTAAAAATATATGTTAGCTTATGTTATTTTAACAAATAATTTTAGTTTATCAGAACCCCATATTACTCCATTAATCAATGATCAAACCATTCAAGTAAATAACAAAGAAGAAGATCATCAAATACAAGCTATGACATTAAGTTTGTTCAAAACCTTTTTGTCACAGTCAAGAGGGGCAGAACTAACAACTGAGCTGCAAAGAACACGTGGGACAGATGTAGCAGATGTTACAAAAACAAATGGCTGCACACAACCTTGCAGAGGCCACTAATGGAAGATAGTTTAATTAACTTTAATTAACAGATTGCAGAATGGGTACAGTACAGTACAGCTCAATACACACAATTGTTAAGGGAATGCAGACCAGAGAAAGATTTTTGACTTGTTTACTTCAGGGTCCCCCATTTTCAATTCATCATAACATATATGACACACACGACATACAGATAGACAGTACAGATACATTTATGACATACCAGATTTGCAAATACAGTACTGTTTGTGATACAAAAAGAGTCCAGAAATGAGAGAAGAGAAGAAGTACCCAGAGACAGATCTACAGTATTGGTACAGTATATTATCCTGTAAAACAATAAAGTCGTGATGACAAAAGTTGGCTATAAGAGAATAGTCTACACACTAGATCAATATGTCTGCAGATGTGCTATACAAGCTCATAAGATAAGAGTGTAATACCTTATTAGGTAGCAGTCTATTCAAAGGTTAAAACAAGGTTTCCCCCAGTAGATTAGGCTTATATTAAGCTACTCTCCCAATCTAATTTATATTATCACAAGAAATAAGAATTCTAGATCCAAAATTGAGTCAGTTGTTGTCTACAGCGGTGACTTCTCTTACTTTCTGCCCTCCTCAGTTCCTCTCTACAGGGGTGTCAAACTCATTTTCACAGAGCAGCGGTGACTTCTCTTTCTTTCTACCCTCCTCAGTTCCTCTCACAGGGGTGTCAAACTCATTTTCACAGAGGGCCACATCAGCATTATGGTTGCCCTCAAAGGGCCAAAGACCGTATTAATGTTAATGTAATGTAAAATAAATGTAGCTACTCATTTACATATTGTTAAACATGTTGTTTCTGTATTTATTACTTATTCAAGTTATACATATTGCATATGCATTTGCATAGATGTAAAAATATATGTTAGCTTATGTTATTTTAACAAATAATTTTAGTTTATCAGAACCCCATATTACTCCATTAATCAATGATCAAACCATTCAAGTAAATAACAAAGAAGAAGATCATCAAATACAAGCTATGACATTAAGTTTGTTCAAAACCTTTTTGTCACAGTCAAGAGGGGCAGAACTAACAACTGAGCTGCAAAGAACACGTGGGACAGATGTAGCAGATGTTACAAAAACAAATGGCTGCACACAACCTTGCAGAGGCCACTAATGGAAGATAGTTTAATTAACTTTAATTAACAGATTGCAGAATGGGTACAGTACAGTACAGCTCAATACACACAATTGTTAAGGGAATGCAGACCAGAGAAAGATTTTTGACTTGTTTACTTCAGGGTCCCCCATTTTCAATTCATCATAACATATATGACACACACGACATACAGATAGACAGTACAGATACATTTATGACATACCAGATTTGCAAATACAGTACTGTTTGTGATACAAAAAGAGTCCAGAAATGAGAGAAGAGAAGAAGTACCCAGAGACAGATCTACAGTATTGGTACAGTATATTATCCTGTAAAACAATAAAGTCGTGATGACAAAAGTTGGCTATAAGAGAATAGTCTACACACTAGATCAATATGTCTGCAGATGTGCTATACAAGCTCATAAGATAAGAGTGTAATACCTTATTAGGTAGCAGTCTATTCAAAGGTTAAAACAAGGTTTCCCCCAGTAGATTAGGCTTATATTAAGCTACTCTCCCAATCTAATTTATATTATCACAAGAAATAAGAATTCTAGATCCAAAATTGAGTCAGTTGTTGTCTACAGCGGTGACTTCTCTTACTTTCTGCCCTCCTCAGTTCCTCTCTACAGGGGTGTCAAACTCATTTTCACAGAGCAGCGGTGACTTCTCTTTCTTTCTACCCTCCTCAGTTCCTCTCACAGGGGTGTCAAACTCATTTTCACAGAGGGCCACATCAGCATTATGGTTGCCCTCAAAGGGCCAAAGACCGTATTAATGTTAATGTAATGTAAAATAAATGTAGCTACTCATTTACATATTGTTAAACATGTTGTTTCTGTATTTATTACTTATTCAAGTTATACATATTGCATATGCATTTGCATAGATGTAGAAATATATGTTAGCTTATGTTATTTTAACAAATAATTTTAGTTTATCAGAACCCCATATTACTCCATCAATCAATGATCAAACCATTCAAGTAAATAACAGAGAAGAATATCATCAAATACAAGCTATGACATTAAGTTTGTTCAAAACCTTTTTGTCACAGTCAAGAGGGGCAGAACTAACAACTGAGCTGCAAAGAACACGTGGGACAGATGTAGCAGATGTTACAAAAACAAATGGCTGCACACAACCTTGCAGAGGCCACTAATGGAAGATAGTTTAATTAACTTTAATTAACAGATTGCAGAATGGGTACAGTACAGTACAGCTCAATACACACAATTGTTAAGGGAATGCAGACCAGAGAAGGACTTTCGACTTGTTTACTTCATCAAGGTCCCCCATTTTCAATTCGTAATGAAATTGCTATTATGTGTCTGCATGAACACACAACTGTAACTGTACTCAAAAATAACTAAATAAGGGTTGTCTCAGTTCACAACTATATTGGTCAAGTTTTGGGTGGGACTTGTTTGCGTCCCTACAGCTTCTTATTCAATTGAGCGAGATGCTCGGTTATGTCACACAGCCAGCTTGCATCTGACAGTTCAGACAATATTTCTTCAACCCTTTGTTACCTATTCCGCCTGGATCTTTTTTGTATTTTGGGCTGTAAAATTGTCAAAGAATGTCTGAGGAGTAAGTGCTTTTGGCTTTTTTCCTTTGTTACTTCATCAATACCTCAGATGTTCAACACACATGTATGTGTAAGAATGTGTAATAACTAAGGCTGTCAAAGCTTTATTAACGCATTAACCCACAATTATTTTAACGCCGCTATTTTTTTACCGGCGCTCTTGGGGGGCCACATCAAATGACGTGGCGGGCCGCATTTGGCCCGCGGGCCATGAGTTTGACACCTATGCATTAGACTATTGTGTGATGTCATTATTCAGGCTTATTCTTAACCATCATTATTTGTTCATTTTCTTACTCACCTCTCTCACCTATAATGCCATATTTACTTATTTGCATTTTGCATCTGAAAAAATACAACAATTTAATTTGAAAAATTAGACCAAATTTATGAACTTGAATTAACATTTATTTGTCTCTGCACTTAGAAATCAAAAACTAACAAAATAATCTAATGGAAAATAAATAGTTGTATGGCACAACAGCAGCATTTATCAGGATACAGTAAGTAACATTATCATCTGATAATAAAATGAACATAAAATAAATACTTTAAAGACTTCTTGCTCTGAGAGCTAGTCACAGTCCCATTCATCCACTGCTCTGCCAAATGGGCTCCAAATGATTTATTTAACAATATCTTGGCGTTTTTACATGGAAGGCAGCCAATGCATCCCTCCTTGGCAAATAACCAGTCATATTTATTTTTCCAAAAGTTCCACTGACTCGGACCCCAGCATTGTGGTGGTTGAGTAGCAGCGCAGTCCAGGTCTAGTGGTGGAGACTCGGGTCTGGCAGTGGCAACCGGCGCGGTAACAATAACAGGTGCACTGCGCACAGGAGCAGCAGAGCTAACACTAGTACTAGCACTAGCAGTGTCAACTTCAGTGACAGTAGCGCTGCTAGCTGCTGCACTAACAGCGTCAGTCTTTGGCCTTTTTATAAAACCAAAGCTGTCCAGCTTTGTACAGCCTTGCGGCGGGTTGAGCCTTTTTTTTTCTTTATTTTTGGCGGCATGTGGCGTACTGTTTAGTGTTTATGTTTTTAGTTGCAGGACACAGACCGGCAGCTTTCTGTTTACAGCAGCTGCTTGCTGCTTCTTCTTCACTAGGTTGCAGTAGCGTTAAACTTATGGGTGACGCATAGCGGCTTGGAGGTGAAATGCAGCCTATTCCACAACATTAATTACTCAGTTCTTTTAAAAACTGAAAAGAAAAATATGATCTATTAACAATTTATTTAGGTAACATAAATAATACTAATTCGTAAAAAAAAAAAAAAAAAAAAAAAATTGAGAGACCCCCACAGGGGGTCTTGACTATGGGGGCTCAGACTATAGCTATGGGGGCTGAGCCCCCATTGGCCCCCTCATAATTCGAACACTGCATAAAACCCATACAATCTTGACGTGTGCACTATGCACAGATCATACCTCTTGATAAGCTACTGTACGCAAACACACTAGGGTTGTTCCCACGGACATTGACTTTGTGGATTCGACAGCGTTCAGAGCATATCACCAGTTGCACAAAGTCAAAACAATTTTGGGGTAGTTTGAGCCCAACCGACTAACTGGCATTTAAACACAAACCTGTGTCTTTACATGGCCTTTGTGTTAAATGTTGTTGGGAAACATAGGCCTAATGTAATTGGCAGGAAATTAATAGAAAATAGTTTTTGCTCATGTCTGCACTATAAATGTGTTGTATGACTGTAGCCTATGGGACTAATTATGACTTTAATATAATATATAATAAACACTTAAGGTATGTCTGCTAATGCTGTAAATAGCCAAGTATCTGTTAACCTAAGCCCAGAGCCCTATTTTCTGAAAGTCCGCCTAAAATACATACCTAAGTAAATGGTATCTAGGGACATCTATGGACCTCAGTGAATGTATTCCCAGTGTCAGAAATATTGTGTCTATTACTAGGCTTGTTTAAATTGTGATGAAACAAAGGAGAATATGAATTATGATTTTTCGTTGCATCTTTGACAGTGAATAACACCATGTTATAAATGACCAGACATGAAAAACTGCCACTGATCTTGTTCAGTACCTTCTTGAGATCCTGTGTATAAAGAATCTAAGGAAATGAATAAAGGGAAGATGATTAAACAGAAGGTTTTGTAGATACAGTACTGAATTCTCCCATCCGGACCAATGCAATTTGAAATATTATTATAGAATATAGAATAGCAGGCTTATAAATGACCTTATTATAGCCAATTCACACATTTATGGATTGTGCCAAATCTTATATTTCAAATGACGGAGTTGGTCGCCTACATTTTGACGATGTGTTTGAAAGAGACTTGCCAGCTTTAGTCCTACAAATTGAAATGTCCTATAATGTCTATTGTTTGTGCCATGGCGAAAATGGCACTGACAACATTGCATCCATCTTTGCAATAGTTTAACAATCTCAACATAAAATAATCTAATATGTTGAGTTGACTCATGATTTTCAATAAGATAAAACGCTAGTACATTTATAATGCCATAAAAGCATAGAGACCCAGTCTATTTTGATGTTTGACAGCTTTGGAATTGACATCGCTGTTTCATTGAGTTCATTCCACCGGTCGCTCTAATGTTCTTGCAGTGAATTCTCTCTCTCTCTCTCTCTCTCTCTCTCTCTCTCTCTCTCTCTCTCTCTCTCTCTCTCTCTCTCTCTCTCTCTCTCTCTCTCTCTCTCTCTCTCTCTCTCTCTCTCTCTCTCTCTCTCTCTCTCTCTCTCTCTCTCTCTCTCTCTCTCTCTCTCTCTCTCTCTCTCTCTCTCTCTCTCTCTCTCTCTCTCTCTGTCTGTCTCTCTCTCTCTCTCTCTCTCTCTCTCTCTCTCTAAACTACAATTAAAGGGGCACTTCACCAAAAACAATGCACATAATCTCACACACATCCAAAAGATTTTACACACATTAATTTAGTTTGACAGTTATTGAGACAAAATGTGTTTGAATATGGCCACCAGTGATGTCATCGGGCACAATGAAATGATGTAGATAAAGAAAATATCAATAACGTGTCTCAGGGACTGCTACCCTATCATTTAATTGAGCTGTAATTAACACAACACAAGGATTGAATGTCTCCGATGACATCACTGGTGGCCATATTCAAACTAATTTACTCTCAAACTGTCAAACTAAATGAATGTGCCCCTTTAACAATGCAATGATCTGATGAAGGGATGACCCAATCTACAGGAGAAATCATGTTTTATTTCTGCACAATTTTAACAATAGCCCAGATTCACGTGTGCTGCTGTCAACCAAGTCAACAGGAGAAAATCTTTCATTTTCAAATTTGTATTTGAACAATAAGCTATACTCACGTGTGCTGCATTATGCATATATATTAGCAGTGTTGGGGAAACCATTCTAGGACAGGGAGCAGCTGAAGTGGAATCAGGAAAATGCTAAAGGAAGTATGTCGTTTGTAAATAACTACCTAAACTACACGAATAAACACTATGAATTGAAAATGGGGGACCCTGATGTAAACAAGACACATGTCTTTCTCTGGTCTGCATACAATTGTGTGTATTGAGCCATACTGTATTGTACCCATTCTGCAAAATTCAGTGTTGTGCTAGTTACAGAAAAATAGTAACTCAGTTACTTTACTAGTTACTTCATTTCAAAGTAACTTCGTTACTGTACTAGTTACTTACACCCAAAAGTAATGAGTTACTGTGAAAAGTAACTATTTAGTTATTTAAAAAAAAAAATAAAAAAAAAAGATTGCTCCCGAGTCCCATGCCCCAGATAGTACTCAAAATCGGTTGATCAACTTGACAGTTTCCATTCACATCACCGAACTCTGCTAAGCAATGTGGTCTAGATACAAACACAAATCTGACACAAACAAATGTTGTCCCGAGTCGATATAATAAGAAGTGCGCCGGTTGAAGGAACAGCCTTGATGTCGCCGGAGCGTTTCATTATAACCATTATAATTCAAGGGTACTACGACTATGCGTGCACCTCATGGTACCAAAGCACCTCAAAGGCGCTTAAAACAAAATTACAAACATCACAAAACAAACTGGTCAGACTACTACTTGACCTGGGCCCCGTTCCCCGTACCTGGTTCAACTAAGTCGATCAAGATGTCATTATCCAGCTTCAGTTAACCCGATGTTTGAAGCCGGGATTTTCCTGTTCCTCGAAGGTGGATTCAGTCTCGTTAACTCAAGCCAGACTTGAGACCCAGGATAAGTGCGCGTGCCCGCCTCAGCCGAGAAGGCAGCAAGTGTCGAGAGCAGAGATCCTGATTCTCTAGCGGCATTGATTGATTAATTGATTTAAAACTTTAGTAACATATTGCAGTACGGCTCAATCGCCTCGCCGACAAGTTAAATGCGTTATCTATAGGCTAATTTTAAGTCCCTCATTACCTCAATCAATCAGATTATATTTCTTTAAACTTGCCTGCTGGATTGAATAATCAAATGAGATCTTGCTAGCGAAAATAATTAGTAAAACTGTTATACAGAATAACGATACGGCTCCCTTACCCATTGATTGATGTATGGTCGATCTTTTACTTATCTTCTCTGTGGTGTAACGGGTTATTCTTTTGACTTTCACGCAGACGACCGGGGTTCGAAACCCAGTCGTCTCCTTCTTTTTGCAATATAGGAATAATTCAATTTGGTGCACGTTGAGAGCTATATAAAGAATGACATCCTCAATGCATGTAGATTTATAATATTTTAACTTAAAACCAGGCTACCTTTGCGTAAAATAATTAATATTATATTCAAAAAAATTATATTGGAAACACAGGGTTTCGAACACCGGTCGCTGGGTTGCCAGGATTGAGCACTACCGCTGAGCCACTGTGCCAGATGGGATAAATTCATTGTTTATACATTAATGAACGAGAGACCCGTGTTTAGAATATTCTTTATTTTGTTGTTGTTGCACCGAGTGAGCGCCACGGTATATAACGTGCATTATTTAGGACAAAGTGAATTTAGTATCAGCATTTTGGGTCTATTTTACATTTCAAAAGACCCCTCTGGAAGAATGGAGCACAAAAACGTAATTCAGAATGGTATAACGCAGATCCTAGACTGTGGGAATAATTTCAGGAAACGCGCTGTCACTCCTTTGCGGGGGCGTGGCGATGGTTGATCCGGCTAACTTGAACTTAAACCCTGCTTTCGACCAGGCTCAAACTTTTGGATCTGTTGTCATGGTGATTTGGAAAATCCAGGTACGGGGAGCCGGAAAGTCCGGCTTAAGTCAGACTTAACCGAAAGTTATCCGGCTAACTCAGTTATCCAGGTACGGGGAACGGGGCCCTGAACCCCAGAACCCACCTCACCCCTGCCCACTTTGACAACCTAGGATGGCTTAGAGTAGACGACAGAGTACAGCAACTTGCAATAGGCCTGGTCTACAAGATACACTATACGACCGGGGTACCCATGTACATGTCAAAATACTTCCCAAAGGTCAGTGAATACCACAACCACTACACCAGAGGAAGCTCAACAAATCATGTAAAACCCAGATTCGGCTCAAACAAGGGACTAAACACGTTTCGCAATTATGCCACAACAATGTGGAACGCCCTACCCAAAGCTAGGGGTAACAGTACTGTATATTTGAATACCGTTTATGTCACAAATGTATCAGTACTAAATACCTATATGTCCCTATGCCATAAATGTCATGTATGTGGTGTATGTCATAAATGTCTATATGAATTGAAAATGGGGGACCCTGATGGAAACAAGACAAACGTCTTTCTCAGGTCTGCATCCCCTTAACAATTGTATGTATTGAGCCGTACTGTATTGTACCCATTCTGCAATCTGTTAAATAAAGTTTTCATTCATTCATTCATTCACCATCTTGCAAGTTGCAACGTTGTTTAAGATATCAATCAAAGCATTGCAACGTTAGAATAGTTAGGATATCAATTGTGCATGAAAGGACTATATTTATATTGTTTGATTAGTATTATGAGATTCCCTGGCAGATTTCGTACAGTCAAAATCCGTTGATCAACTTGAGTTTCAGTGAACACATTGCACTCACCAAAGTCTGCGGTGGTCGAGATGTAGTAACGTTACGTTAGTCCAGTTGACTCCAGCAGCGCCTCAAACATGTTCTTTATCTCGTTTCCATGTTGTATATTAATTATCTCTCCAAGTAGTTGCTAAATGGTTTGTTAGTTTGTTACTGCGTTCTTTTTATGTAG
>NC_140184.1:68072563-68077563 GCF_963971535.1 Notolepis coatsorum | reverse complement strand
ACTGTTATAGAAAGGCGCGGGGCTATTCAGGAAAGAAAATAACATCCCTTCAAGGTCAATCACATGCCCAGCAAGTCAAGTCAAGTCAAGAGTTTTAATTGTCACGGCATACAGGTATACAATGAAATGCGGGTGGTCTTGCCCGCAACGATGTGCAATACAGTGGTACAACATATAATAGAATAAAAAAAATGAAAAAACAACATTGTGCAGTAAACTGGTAACAGGTAACATGGAGTGACATCTCGGTATCTGTACATAGTTATTTACAGAGCATATGGGACATGCTAGTTAGCTTTGGTAGTGCAATACACTGTTCCTGTTATTCTAATTTAAAGTGTCCTTTCCTTTTGGCCATAAGTGTGCGTGTGTGCGACATGAGTGTGTGCCCGCTCATGTTAAAGTGTTAAGTGGCTGCTCGTGTGTGAGCGTGCACAGCGTGCGTGTCGTGTGTGTGTTCATGTGTGCTTGTGTGTGGATAGTTCAATGTTCTGAGCACTCAATGTTCATTGTTCAGGGCTCTGATGGCCTGGGGGAAGAAGCTGAGCCTAAGCCGCTCTGTCCTAGTAGCTGGGGTTCGCAGGCGTCTGCCTGACCTCAGCAGCTGGAACAGGCTGTTATTTGAAGGCTGGCAAATATTCAGCACACACTGCCTGCTTCTAATCACGTCTCCACGCTCTCCTTTGGACAGACGTCCTGCCGGCTACACCTGCTCCTCATCACGTTTCCACCATCTCCTCTGGACAGACGTCCTACCGGCTACAGTGTGTTAATGACTATGGCGGAAAGCCATCAAAGAGCAGTGGTGGAAAGTATTTTTACTCAAGTACTTGTACTTTACTTGAGTATTTACCATTTCAGGGCAACTTTATACTTTTACTCCATTACATTTCAAAGGGAATATATTGTACTTTTTACTCTACTACATTTATTTGAACCCATCGGTTACTAGTTATTTTGAAGAAAAATATTTGCATAGAAACATGGCAAAGATGTATGAAGATGATATACTTTCACATTTGAAGCCTGCCAAATTCAAGAAGACCTCTTTAACATGACATTTAGAGGATTGAATGCTCCCAAGCACTGGAATGCAAAAACGTCATGTAGAATGCATACTTAAGTACATTCAATAGCAAATACTTCTCTATTTTTACTTAAGTATAATTTGAATGGAGGACTTTTACTTTACCAGAGTACTAATTTATCTGGGTATTTCTACTTTTACTTAAGTAAAGGAACAGTGTACTTCCTCCACCACTGTCAAGAGAAGAGAAGTCTTTATTTGTCATGCAGATTAACACATACATGCGAGATGGGCGACACACATGCATTGAGTCGCCGATGAAATGTCTCTCTGCACTTGACCCATCCCGTCGTCCTTCCCCCCCCAAGGGCAGCCGGGAGCAGACATGGGCTGCGGCGTGGGCCGCGCCAGGGACCAATGCAAGTGCTCCTGTCCGTCTTCGTCAGGGATGCGACAGTGTTAGCGATGTGTTCTGCATGTTTTTCCATTGGGTTTATCTTATTAGGAGGGGGAACCAAATATAGACTTGGTTTAAACAGGTTTATTATCAGAGTTATAGGTGGATGACTCAGCGGAGACACCGGCCTGATGTGTCCCCAGGTGAGCTCCAGAGAGAGAGAAGGCATTCTGGGTAAGATGGCCCAGGTCCAGGATTGGAGGGGGGTTCCATGAGGGGAGAGGGGTGGTGTCAGGTGAATCAAGGAGGAGGGGGGGGGGGGGGGGGGGGGGGGGTTAGGAGGAGGAGGAGGGGGGGAAACGTGGGTTGGGGGGCTGGGGATTGTTTGAGGGGAGGGAGGATTATTATCCCACAATACCCCACCTGGTACCTGGCAACCCAGCAACCTGGTCCCCAAGAGGGAATCGAACACAGAACCTTCTAGCTGTGAGGCCACAGTGTTAACCACTACAACACCGTATCGCAAAGAGAGCAAGCAGGCAGGTATGGCATTAGAACATGTCCACTAGTGTGGCCCTAAGACCCTCCTCAGCCTGTATAGAAAAACACTTACTGCTAATGCAGATAGCAAGGCAGCATAAATCAGGGGCCCACGTGCAGCCGGGGAGAATATCGTGTAATAGTTATTGCAAAATGAAGTGGCATTGGGATCAATATCCCACTATATCTCACTCTGGCGTAATGGCGTGGAGGGAAGCTGGAGGCCAATGGAGTCGGGCCTTTCCAACCCCACCGTGGAGCCTATAAATCTGCTTGACCCGCAGCCTGCCACCACCATATTAAAACACCTACACAATCGGGGCTGCAGCCTTCAAAAATACAGGCTTATGCACTGACCTGGAGTCAGAGAAATGGCCACCTATACCTTGTATCGGGGCAGAGTTGAAAGGTGAAGTGAAATTATTTCCAAGCTTTTATCCGCTGAGACGCTGTGCACCCGCGCCTCCAGGATGTGCTCCAATGCTAAACAATGCATTTCACATCGGAATGTCTGCATGTTGAGATATCCTGAAATGTGAAAAGATGTGAAATAATAAATTTGAACAGCTGGAACGCGTTCAGGGTGGCAGAAATGTCAATAGGAGAAATGTCAATTCCCCGACCCGGTGGCCATATGCTGCATGTCTTCCCCTCTTCTCCTCCCGTTTCACCCTCTCTTCTCTGTCGGTCCTGCATGGCCTAAAGATCCTGCGTTGACCAAAAAAGCTGAAAATGCTATAAATAAAATCTTTAAAAAAAAGAAATGTCAACAGGACTTCCGTAGAAAGCGGACGGTAGGAAGGAACGAGGACTTGACCTCACACGGCCTGCCAGGTAAACACATTAAAGTGTACGTGTCCGTATAATAACAAACCCCTCACACAATGCACACAGTGTCCCTGTGATACTTCTCTATTATGCAAACCATTCACCTCGCTTTTTCATCAACGTTATTCACGTTTTATTTTTGGCGCAGTGCCAGCCTTGTGAGAACCCTTATGATGATGTGTGTGTACACTGTACAGTCATATGACCAAAACCCTGGACGTCCTCTATGCTTTGGTGCCTTGGGAGTGTTTGTTGTGAATCCCGATGTCTTCTCATTTCGGTCCATATGAAAAAGAGAAGAGAAGAGGGCAGAAGAGAAGAGAAGGGAAGAGAAGAAGAGAAGAGAAAGAGAAGAGAAGAGAAGAGAAGAGAAGAGAAGAGAAGAGAGAAAGAGAAGAGAAGAGAAGAGATGAGAAGAGGGCAGAATAGAAGGAAGAGAAGAGAAGAGAAGAGAAGAGAAGAGAAGAGAAGAGAAGAGAAAGAGAAGAGAAGAGAAGAGAAGAGAAGAGAAGAGAAGAGATGAGAAGAGGGCAGAATAGAAGAGAGGAAGAGAAGAGAAGAGAAGAGAAGAGAAGAGAAGAGAAGAAAAAAGAGAAGAGAAGAGAAGAGAAGAGAAGAGAAGAGAAGAGAAGAGAAGAGAAGAGAAGAGAAGAGAAGAGGTGAGAATAGAAAATGAGAATCTGTCTATGTTGTTGTCTGGTTGTTCACAAACATGCTGCTGCAGCTTGCTTCACAATGCAGCTTTTGTCAGAATTATCCATGTACCACGTCCAGACAAAATAATTGTCTAGCTCTGTGATTCAGGTCATACTTTCTCTCAGCTTGCCACTCAACACGCCTCTCACTTACTTTTTTTTCTCCCCTCAGAATGGGAAAGGTGTTTTGTTCCGTCATGAAAGCTGTCCCTCTGTTTCTCTCGTAGAACTGTGTGTTGTGCTTGTTCTGATCATTTACTTGGTCAACGGGAGTTAAATCACATATCTAAAATTGACACTTGTGCGTCTGCAGTGTACAAATGTTAGTTCCTTTCCTAAGTAAAACCTTGGAAAGGGCAGTCGCCGCCTAGCTTCATCAACATCTGTCCAACCATGAGCTCTACGAACCCCTTCAGTCAGCCTACCGAGCACATCACAGCACAGAGACCGCCCTCATCAAGATCACTAATGACCTCCTCCTTGCTGCAGACTCCGGACACATCAGCCTCCTCATCCTTCTCGACCTCTCCGCGGCGTTCGACACAATATCCCACTCAGTCCTCCTCAAATGCCTCTCCGACAACCTAGGCATCACCGGTACAGCTCTGTCATGGTTTCATTCATATCTCACAAATAGATCTCAGTTTGTCAGCGTCAGCGGCTCATCCTCCCCCCCGGCCCCAGTCAACCACGGTGTCCCCAGGGCTCCGTGCTGGGTCCCCTACTATTCACCATTTACATGCTCCCCCTCGGTCAGATTATACGTCACCACGGACTCAACTTTCATTGTTATGCTGATGATACTCAGCTCTATATCAGCACCTCACCATCCTCCCAGCTCTGTAGTCAACTGCCTCCATGCTATAAAAACCTGATGGCAACCAAATTACTTAAACTCAACAGCAAAAAGACAGAGCTCATGGTGTGGCCCCCAAGGCACTGCTCGGGAAGGTTGGAGATCTCCTCCTCCACGTTGACGGCTGTTCCATCTCTCGAAGTCCGTAACCTGGGCGTCACCCTTGACTCCACACTTTCATTTCACTCCCACATCAATCTGTCACCAGTCTGCCTTCTACCACCTCAGGAACATCTCCCGTCTCCGACCCTCACTCTCAGACTCTGTGGCTGAGACCCTGATCCAGTGATCCACTCATTCGTCACCTCCCGGTTGGACTACTGTAATGGAGTCCTGTTCGGGGTACCCAGCAAAGCCCTGGACAGGCTCCAGTATGTTCAGAACTCAGCTGCCAGGGTTCTCACTCACACCAAGCCCTGGCAGCACATCACCCCCACCCTCATCCATCTCCACTGGCTTCCAGTCAGGTTCCGCATCACCTTCAAACTCCTGCTCCTCACCTACAAGTCCCTCCATGCCTCGCCCCCCGGTACCTGTCTGATCTCCTCCACCAGTACACTCCATCCCGGAACCTACGATCCTCTGATCTAGGTCTCCTCTCCATCCCTCGCACCAGGTTACGGACTTTTGGGGACAGAGCCTTCAGCGTGGCGTCCC
>NC_140184.1:68016700-68066700 GCF_963971535.1 Notolepis coatsorum | reverse complement strand
GTGCACTGCTGTCTTGCGAGTTGCGGGCGTGATTTTAAGGCCAGCCGTTCTCCTGTGTGCTGAGTCCTGTTCATGTTGGCCATTTATTTTTACTAAGTGTTGTAGACGAGACTGCCTATAGACCAAGAGCGAGTCAAGAACGAGACCAGAGCATCTGAGTCAAGTCTGAGTCTGTGGCATGACTGTGATTGTGTTGATCTGCCTTCATGGTGATGACTCAACATTTACACCATTTCTCTGGTAAAAAGAAAGGGAGCGTTTAGGACTAAGGAATTTTTGTCAAATTCAAATGGCTCAATACAGTCGACAGAACGAGACAGAAGTGTGGAAACACCTCACCACTGCTAAATTAAGAGTCTCAAACAGCCCCTGATGGGGAAATTATACCGTATGTAATAACCTGTATGATGACATAGTATGTGAGAGTCTGTATGGTGATATAGTATGTGAGAGTCTGTATGGTGATATAGTATGTGAGAGTCTGTATGGTGATATAGTATGTGAGAGTCTGTATGGTGACATAGTATGTGAAGGTCTGTATGATGATATAGTATGTGAAGGTCTGTATGATGATATAGTATGTGAAGATATAGTATGTGAAGGTCTGTATGATGACATAGTATGTGAAGATATAGTATGTGAAGGTCTGTATGATGACATAGTATGTGAAGATATAGTATGTGAAGGTCTGTATGATGATATAGTATGTGAAGGTCTGTATGATGATATAGTATGTGAAGGTCTGTATGATGATATAGTATGTGAAGGTCTGTATGATGATATAGTATGTGAAGGTCTGTATGATGATATAGTATGTGAAGGTCTGTATGATGATATAGTATGTGAAGGTCTGTATGATGATATAGTATGTGAAGGTCTGTATGATGATATAGTATGTGAAGGTCTGTATGATGATATAGTATGTGAAGGTCTGTATGATGACATAGTATGTGAAGGTCTGTATGCCGGAGCATAATAAAAATAAGCATTCGTTTATAGTAGTTATATTAATTTTTTTTTAAAGTTAGGTGGTGGTTAACATATTTTCAAACTTAAAATAAGTCATCGTTATCGGTTGCAATTGAAGGTGGAGGTTTTACACCCAATCACTAAACATACATACATTTAATAAATAAAGCCCAGGATGGTAATGATGTTTAAATGCAGTTAAATAAAATAAAGTTTATTCTGAGTCCTCTTTGTCCCGAGACCGAGTCATGGCAGAGCAAAGATGCAGTCAATTTTGAGACGACACAGAGACCTTCAAGATGTTTCAACATAATGGTCAATCTCCAGTACCACCTCACTTGAATTTGTGATGTCATCAAGTGACACTTTCTGGAGTTGGACAATTAACAATGAATTATTGACTGGATTTCTGTGTGAGATATTACATCCAAATGAGGTTTAGTTAAATGTAGGGCTTACAGCTCTGAATCAGACAATATACCCACATCCCAGTGACATCACCATGGTGTGCCACGAGCTGTTCCAATATTCACTGTCTACTGAGCAGCTCCAGGATCTGTCTGTGGATGACGTCACCAAGTAGAGCTCTGGCTCTCTGCTGTTCAGCTCAGGGAGAGCCTTGGTCATATTCACAACATCAAAACTGAGCTGTACACTATTGCAGTCCCGGCGCCATGGGCGGGCATTAGGGGGCCGGGCCCGCCCACTGAGTCAGCTGTGCCCACCCTGGTACATTTTTTTTTTTTTTTCAATCAAAGTCAACTATCCAAATCCTTAGTAGTGGGCACTGATGTCAACAACAACACTACTGAAGCTAGCACGGCACTCTGTGAGAATTCGTTTTCTACCCTCAAGAACATCTTTACAGAACCATTGACGCAACTAAGGCCAATTTAATTCAGTTGGCATTTGAGAAGGACTTAACAAAAAAGTTCAGGAATGAGTGGAGGGGCAGTGTTTTAGCGGCACGGTGGTGTAGTGGTTAACACTGTCGCCTCACAGCAAGAAGGTCCAGGGTTCGAATCCCGCTTGGGGACCAGGTTTCCATGATGCCAGTTACCCAGGTGGGGTATCTCCCAGGCCTTTCTGTGTGGAGTTTGCATGTTCTCCCCGTGCTCGCAAGGGTTTCCCCCCCCGATAAGATAAACCCAATGGAAAAACATGCACAACAACAAGATCGCTAACGCTGTGGCGTCCTTGACGAAGACGGACAGGAGCACTTGGATTGGTCCCCTGGCGCGGCTCACGTGGCGCCTGTCTGCTCCCGGCTGCCCTTGGGGGGGAAGGACGACGGGATGGGTTAATCGCAGATACGCATTGTATGCATGGTTCGCATGTGTGCCAAATGGTGACCTCGGAGCAGGTCCTAAATTATTTATTATTATTATTAAGAAGATTTCACTCTGTACCCAAACACTGCTTGCCGCTCTACTAATGATGGTGAGTAGCCTGTGGAGGAATTTTGTTTGCTTTTTTATGCACCTTATTTTTGTCAGTTCAGTTCAGTTTGTCAGTGAATTCAGAAGTGTTGAATAAATGGAGACTTTTCAAAGATATAGAATAGAATAGAATAGAAATGTATTATCCTGAGGGAAATTTGACACTGCAAATCACTCAACATTAAACATTTAAACAGAACAAGTCACAAATAAGAATAACAAAACAAATGGCCTAAGAATAGAATAAAATGAAATAGAATAAAAATAGAATAAAAGATACAGTAAATAAATACAGTAAAAATATACTGAAGTCTACAGTAGGTGTAATAATGCACAGTGCTGTTTAAAAAGTAAGAGTCCAGGAAGATGGTAATTGTCACTCTGTGCTCAGTGATGCAGTGAGGCACAGTGATGCATTGTATAGTCTGATGGCTGTCGGAATGAAGGACTTCCTGTGCTGTTCAGTGCTGCATTTAGGTAGTGTGAGCCTATAACATGCTCCTCCTGTCAGCCAAGTCTGTGTATAGTGGGTGGGAGGGGTTTTCCCTGATGGCCTGGAGCTTAGCAAGGTTCCTCCTCTCCGCCACCCTCGCTAGAGTCCAGCTCCACCCCAACCACGCTACTGGCCTTCTTGACCATCTTATCCAGCCTGTTTGTGTCCCCTGCTCTCAGTCCGCTGCCCCAGCAGGTCTGTTATATATATCCGTTCAGTCTGTTTTTGTATAAGTGAAAGTTCTTAAGATAGAGAGAAATTAGATTTTTCAATTGCCTCTCTGCTGTTTAGTTCAGCACCGTGGGCAGCGCCAAGCAAGCCACAGCGCCGCTGTCCAAGCTGAAACGTATAAAAGGGAACCTTTGTTGAAAAACCATTGTGCCCCCCCGAGAACATTTTATGCCCCCCCACTAATTTGTTTCTGCAGCCTGGTCTGCACTATTGTCAATAGGAGGTGCAAATCCAGAGCCTGCAGAATAATGAAAGACCCTCACCACCCCAACAATAGCCTGTTTAAGCTGCTGCGGTCAGGAAAGCGCCTCCGCATACATGCAGCAAGAACAGAGAGACTCAGGCTCAGCTTCTTCCCCCAGGCCATCAGAACGTTGAACACTGATCTCTCCACACACAAGCACACATGAACACACACACACCACACATTCTGCACTCTCTCACACACAAACACACACCACAGGTCACTTTAAACACATAAGAAAAGGTCACTTTAATGGAAAGAAAAAAGGTCACTTTAACCTGTTCCACTCGACGGGGTCGGTACCGACCCCTTTTGACATTATAATCATATAGGCATATTTTTATGAATGATGAAAATAATATGTGATTTTAAAATCAACCGTTTTCAAGTATTAACATCACCACTATGTCACAAATGCATGTAGAATGTAAAACGTTAGGTTGGCAATAGTTTAGCAATAGGTTAAAAGTTTTCGATATGCAATCGCCTATCTGACCCGGAACCGGAAATGGAAATGTTGAACCATGGGAATTGTAGTTTTTTTGCGGCCATTTTGTAGAGGAGATTCATAGCTATCGGCCAGCGTTGAAATTTATCCGATCTACACTTCCTGTCACATACTATGGTGGTTCAAAGTTCAGCGTTCTGAATGAATCATATCAATAATGGTTATGATTCACGATAATAAGTTACAAAAGGTAACGTTTTTGACAAATATTGAAACGCAGTCAGTTTCTCCTCACTATTGTTACCATGTAGGAACAGTTAGATCTGAAATTAGTTTCAAAATGGTTACACTGTGGGGGAAATAAAAAAGTACAGTCGATTACAGTAAATATCGGTATCTGTTATTATGCACGCCTGGTGATACTATATCCAAATTGAACTCGGCCATTTGAAAGATACTATATATATATAAATGTGCGAATTGGCTATAATAAGGTAATGTATAAGCATATATTCTATATTCTATAATAATATTTCAAATTGCATTGGTCCGGATGGGAGAATTCAGTACTGTATATACAGAACCTTCAGTTTTATCATCTTCCCTTTATTAATTTCCTTAGATCTTTTGTACACATGATCTCAAGAGGGTACTGAATGAGCTCAGTGGTAGTTTTTTAAGTTTGGTCATTATTATCATGGTGTTATTCACTGTCAAATATGAAAAGAAAAATCATAATTCATATTTTCCTTTGTTTCATCACAATTTAAGCAAGCCTAGTAATAGACACAATATTTCTGACACTGAGAATACATTCACTGAGGTCCATAGATATACCTAGATACCAAGAATATGCAAATAGCCCTTGTAGAAGTGGAGCAATATTCCATTTACCTAGGTATACATTTTATGCAGATTTTCACCTGGGGTGACAAAGGAAAAAAACTAGGGCTGTCAGTTTATCGCTTTAATTAGATAAATTAATTACACCGCAAATTATCGCGTTATGAAAATTAACTAAAGATTCATTTAAAAAAAAAAAAATTAAAGATCATTCATTCCATAAGAACGTAGAATAAACATTTACAGACTTTTTTTTTAAATGGTCCATTTGCATGTTCTTGGTATCTGATTATAGGGACATCTATGGATCTCAGGGAATGTATTCCCAGTGTCAGAAATACTGTGTATGTTACTAAGCTTGAGTAAATTGTAATGAACCAAATGAAAATATCAATAAAATTTTTTTTTAAATTAAATGTTTTATCTGTGAATAACACCATGCTAAAATTTACCAGACCTGAAAAATCTAAGCAAATGAATAAATGGAAGATGATTAAACAGAAGGTTTTGTAGATACAGTACTGAATTCTGCCATCCGGACACATGCAATTTGAAATATGATTATAGAATATAGAATATCAGGCCTAAAATGGTTATGCGATTAAAATGTGATTAATTAGATTAATTAATTACAAGTCCTGTAATTAATTAGATTAATCTTTTTAATCGCCTGACAGCACTAAAAAAACATAACTGGATGTTTTTGTATAGTATAGTTAGTATAGCTAGTAATAGCATAGTGACATATAGTATATAACTGTATATTGTATAGTAGTGTACATAGGACTCATTAGTGTGGGTGACCTGGCGAAGCCAGGTTGCCACCCACACTATAGTAATCTATACTATTCTTTATTATTCTGCTTCTTTATTCCACCGATTTTGCAAACACTACTCTTGCCCCATACACGTGAAAGGTATCAAAACGACCGGCTTGCCTATGGCAACAGCGCTATTCAAACTCGGAAAGTTTCACTGCACCGTTTGGCTACGAATCGACTTTAAACGGGAACATTTCGGTCCCATTGGAAATGCATTGCAAGTTAGAGTGCGGGAGCTGGAATAATTTTTTGTCCACTACCTTGGGTAAATTGCGAGAGTGATCTCAATTTTGGACGTAGGAAAAAAACAAACACATCAAAACGATGACACGGCTGTCTGTTCGCTCACAAAAGAAAAATAAATGGAATTGGACATTTCTATCTCAACTGATGACCATTTGTTTGAAGGTTCTCCTCCCCATAGACACCAATGTAATCCCACTCTAGAAATACGATGATTTTTGAGCTTTTTTCCCCTTCTGTTCCGATCGCCACCAGGGCCACAATTGTCGATGGAATGCCACAATATCGCACACAACCCTTCGCCTACTCCTTGAATTGCTCATGTGCGCTTCACAACGCTTCATCTCTTATCGTTTGCTTTTAATCATCGTGACAATGCAGTCATGCATCTGCCCCATTGGAATACATTCAAAGTGAAAATGCAAAGTCATTCGTGATTGATCACTTGATGCATGATTGGTTCAGCCTAACAGCTGTGAGGCTCATGGCTCATGGCTCAGCTGACCTGCCAATGACCTCCCCTGGACTTAACCCTTAAGTTACCCTCTGTGTTGCAGTACTGAATTGCTTGACAGCGCCCTCTGTCTTGCGGGTTGTGTCATTGTACTCAGTAGGGATATCCTCTTTCATTGGTCGATGTTGACCACCTTTCATTGGTTGATGTTGACCACTCCCCCGATCCTTAGACCACGCCCCCTTAGGCCACACCCCCTCAGTGTATCTCTTGAACCGTTTGTCGTAGAGACTTGCGGGTTGTTCCATTGTACTCGGTAGGGATATCCTCTTTCATTGGTCGATGTTGACCACTCCCCCGATCCTTAGACCACGCCTCCTTAGGCCACACCCCCTCAGTGTATCTCTTGAACCGTTTGTCGTAGATACTTGCGGATTGTGCCATTGTACTCGGTAGGGATATCCTCTTTCATTGGTCGATGTTGACCACTCCCCCGATCATTAGACCACGCCCCCTTAGGCCACACCCCCTTAGTCCCGAAAATGTTTGTGTAATAGTGTGTAATAGTGTAATAGTGTAATAGTGTAATAGTGTGTAATAGTGTAATAGTGTAATAGTGTGTAATAGTGTAATAGTGTAACAGTGTGTAATAGTGTAATAGTGTGTAATAGTGTAATAGTGTAATAGTGTGTAATAGTGTAATAGTGTGTAATAGTGTAATAGTGTAATAGTGTAATATTGTAATAGTGTAATAGTGTGTAATAGTGTAATAGTGTAATAGAGTGTACTAGAGTGTAATAGTGTAATAGTGTAATAGTGTGTAATAGTGTAATAGTGTAATAGTGTGTAATAGTGTAATAGTGTGTAATAGTGTAATAGTGTGTAATAGTGTAATAGTGTAATAGTGTGTACTAGTGTAATAGTGTAATAGTGTGTAATAGTGTCTAATAGTGTCTAATAGTGTAATAGTGTGTAATAGTGTAATAGTGTGTAATAGTGTAATAGTGTGTAATAGTGTAATAGTGTAATAGTGTAATAGTGTGTAATAGTGTGTAATAGTGTAATAGTGTAATAGTGTGTAATAGTGTAATTGTGTAATAGTGTAATAGGGTGTAATAGTGTAATAATGTAATAGTGTGTAATAGTGTAATAGTGTAATAGTGTGTAATAGTGGAATAGTGGAATAGTGTGTAATAGTGTAATAGTGTGTAATAGTGTAGTAGTGTAATAGTGTGTAATAGTGTAATAGTGTAATAGAGTGTAATAGTGTGTAATAGTGTAATAGTGGGTAAAAGTGTAATAGTGTGTAATAGTGTAATAGTGTGTAATAGTGTAATAGTGTAATAGTGTGTAATAGTGTAATAGTGTGTAATAGTGTAATCGTGTGTAATAGTGTAATAGTGTGTAATAGTGTGTAATAGTGGGTAATAGTAGGTAATAGTGTGTAATAGTGTAATAGTGTAATAGTGTAATAGTGTAATAGTGTGTAATAGTGTAATAGTGTAATAGTGTAATAGTGTGTAATAGTGTAATAGTGTAATAGTGTGTAATAGTGTAATAGTGTAATAGTGTAATAGTATGTAATAGTGTAATAGTGTAATAGTGTGTAATAGTGTAATAGTGTAATAGTGTAATAGTGTGTAATAGCGTAATAGTGTAATAGTGTGTAATAGTGTAATAGTGTAATAGAGTGTACTAGAGTGTAATAGTGTAATAGTGTGTAATAGTGTAATAGTGTGTAATAGTGTAATAGTGTAATAGTGTGTAATAGTGTAATAGTGTAATAGTGTGTAATAGTGTAATAGTGTAATAGTGTAATAGTGTGTAATAGTGTAATAGTGTAATAGTGTGTAATAATGTAATAGTGTAATAGAGTGTAATAGTATGTAATAGTGTAATAGTGTGTAATAGTGTAATAGTGTAATAGTGTGTAATAGTGTAATAGTGTGTAATAGTGTGTAATAGTGTAATAGTGTGTAATAGTGTAATAGTGTGTAATAGTGTGTAATAGTGTAATAGTGTAATAGTGTGTAATAGTGTAATAGTGTGTAATAGTGTAATAGTGTAATGGTGTGTAATAGTGTAATAGTGTAATAGTGTAATAGTGTAATAGTGTAATAGTGTGTAATAGTGTAATAGTGTAATAGTGTAATAGTGTGTAATAGTGTAATAGTGTGTAATAGTGTAATGGTGTAATGGTGTAATAGTGTGTAATAGTGTAATAGTGTAATAGTGTAATAGTGTGTAATAGTGTAATAGTGTAATAGTGTGTAATAGTGTAATAGTGTGTAATAGTGTAATAGTGTAATAGTGTGTAATAGTGTAATAGTGTAATAGTGTAATAGTGTGTAATAGTGTAATAGTGTGTAATAGTGTAATAGTGTGTAATAGTGTAATAGTGTGTAATAGTGTAATAGTGTAATAGTGTGTAATAGTGTAATAGTGTAATAGTGTAATAGTGTGTAATAGTGTAATAGTGTGTAATAGTGGAATAGTGTGTAATAGTGTAATAGTGTAATAGTGTAATAGTGTGTAATAGTGTAATAGAGTGTAATAGTGTAATAGTGTGTAATAGTGTGTAATAGTGTAATAGTGTAATAGTGTAATAGTGTGTAATAGTGTAATAGAGTGTAATAGTGTAATAGTGTGTAATAGTGTAATAGTGTGTAATAGTGTAATAGTGTAATAGAGTGTAATAGTGTAATAGTGTGTAATAGTGTAATAGAGTGTAATAGTGTGTAATAGTGTAATAGTGTAATAGTGTGTAATAGTGTGTAATAGTGTAATAGTGTAATAGTGTGTAATAGTGTAATAGTGTAATAGTGTGTAATAGTGTAATAGTGTGTAATAGTGTAATAGTGTGTAATAGTGTAATAGTGTAATAGTGTGTAATAGTGTAATAGTGTAATAGAGTGTAATAGAGTGTAATAGTGTAATAGTGTAATAGTGTAATAGTGTAATAGTGTGTAATAGTGTAATAGTGTAATAGTGTGTAATAGTGTGTAATAGTGTGTAATAGTGTAATAGTGTGTAATAGTGTAATAGTGTGTAATAGTGTAATAGTGTAATAGTGTGTAATAGTGTAATAGTGTGTAATAGCGTAATAGTGTAATAGTGTGTAATAGTGTAATAGTGTAATAGAGTGTAATAGTGTAATAGTGTGTAATAGTGTAATAGTGTGTAATAGTGTGTAATAGTGTAATAGTGTGTAATAGTGTGTAATAGTGTAATAGTGTAATAGAGTGTAATAGTGTAATAGTGTGTAATAGTGTAATAGTGTGCTAGTGTGTAATAGTGTAATAGTGTAATAGTGTGTAATAGTGTAATCGTGTGTAATAGTGTAATAGTGTAATAGTGTGTAATAGTGTAATAGTGTAATAGTGTGTAATAGTGTAATAGTGTAATAGTGTAATAGTGTAATAGTGTGTAATAGTGTAATAGTGTAATAGTGTGTAATAGTGTAATAATGTAATAGTGTAATAGAGTGTAATAGTATGTAATAGTGTAATAGTGTGTAATAGTGTAATAGTGTAATAGTGTGTAATAGTGTAATAATGTAATAGTGTAATAGAGTGTAATAGTATGTAATAGTGTAATAGTGGGTAATAGTGTAATAGTGTGTAATAGTGTAATAGTGTAATAGTGTGTAATAGTGTAATAGTGTGTAATAGTGTAATAGTGTGTAATAGTGTAATAGTGTGTAATAGTGTGTAATAGTGTAATAGTGTAATAGAGTGTACTAGAGTGTAATAGTGTAATAGTGTAATAGTGTAATAGTGTGTAATAGTGTAATAGTGTGTAATAGTGTAATAGTGTAATGGTGTGTAATAGTGTAATAGTGTAATAGTGTAATAGTGTAATAGTGTAATAGTGTGTAAGAGTGTAATAGTGTAATAGTGTAATAGTGTAATAGTGTGTAATAGTGTAATAGTGTGTAATAGTGTAATGGTGTAATGGTGTAATAGTGTGTAATAGTGTAATAGTGTAATAGTGTAATAGTGTGTAATAGTGTAATAGTGTAATAGTAGGTAATAGTGTAATAGTGTAATAGTGTAATAGTGTGTAATAGTGTAATAGTGTAATAGTGTGTAATAGTGTAATAGTGTGTAATAGTGTAATAGTGTGTAATAGTGTAATAGTGTAATAGTGTGTAATAGTGTAATAGTGTAATAGTGTAATAGTGTGTAATAGTGTAATAGTGTAATAGTGTGTAATAGTGTAATAGTGTGTAATAGTGTAATAGTGTAATAGTGTGTAATAGTGTAATATAGTGTAATAGTGTAATAGTGTGTAATAGTGTGTAATAGTGTAATAGTGTAATAGTGTAATAGTGTGTAATAGTGTAATAGAGTGTAATAGTGTAATAGTGTGTAATAGTGTAATAGTGTGTAATAGTGTAATAGTGTGTAATAGTGTAATAGTGTGTAATAGTGTGTAATAGTGTAATAGTGTGTAATAGTGTAATAGTGTGTAATAGTGTAATAGTGTAATAGAGTGTAATAGTGTGTAATAGTGCAATAGTGTGTAATAGTGTAATAGAGTGTAATAGTGTGTAATAGAGTGTAATAGTGTAATAGTGTGTAATAGTGTGTAATAGTGTAATAGTGTAATAGTGTGTAATAGTGTAATAGTGTAATAGTGTGTAATAGTGTAATAGTGTGTAATAGTGTAATAGTGTAATAGTGTGTAATAGTGTAATAGTGTAATAGAGTGTAATAGTGTAATAGTGTAATAGTGTGTAATAGTGTGTAATAGTGTAATAGTGTAATAGTGTAATAGTGTGTAATAGTGTAATAGTGTGTAATAGTGTAATAGTGTGTAATAGTGTAATAGTGTGTAATAGTGTAATAGTGTAATAGTGTGTAATAGTGTAATAGTGTGTAATAGTGTAATAGTGTAATAGTGTGTAATAGTGTAATAGAGTGTAATAGTGTAATAGTGTAATAGTGTGTAATAGTGTAATAGTGTGTAATAGTGTAATAGAGTGTAATAGTGTAATAGTGTAATAGTGTGTAATAGTGTAATAGTGTAATAGTGTAATAGTGTAATAGTGTGTAATAGTGTGTAATAGTGTAATAGTGTAATAGTGTAATAGTGTGTAATAGTGTAATAGTGTAATAGTGTAATAGTGTGTAATAGTGTAATAGTGTAATAGTGTGTAATAGTGTAATAGTGTAATAGAGTGTAATAGTGTAATAGTGTAATAGTGTGTAATAGTGTGTAATAGTGTAATAGTGTAATAGTGTAATAGTGTGTAATAGTGTGTAATAGTGTAATAGTGTGTAATAGTGTAATAGTGTGTAATAGTGTAATAGTGTGTAATAGTGTAATAGTGTAATAGTGTGTAATAGTGTAATAGTGTGTAATAGTGTAATAGTGTGTAATAGTGTAATAGTGTGTAATAGTGTAATAGTGTAATAGTGTGTAATAGTGTAATAGTGTGTAATAGTGTGTAATAGTGTAATAGCATGTAATAGTGTAATAGTGTAATAGTGTAATTGTGTATAATAGTGTAATTGTGTGTAATAGTGTAATAGTGTAATAGTGTAATAGTGTGTAATAGTGTAATAGAGTGTAATAGTGTAATAGTGTGTAATAGTGTGTAATAGTGTAATAGTGTAATAGTGTGTAATAGAGTGTAATAGTGTAATAGTGTGTAATAGTGTAATAGTGTGTAATAGTGTAATAGTGTGTAATAGTGTAATAGTGTAATAGAGTGTAATAGTGTGTAATAGTGCAATAGTGTGTAATAGTGTAATAGAGTGTAATAGTGTGTAATAGTGTAATAGTGTAATAGTGTGTAATAGTGTGTAATAGTGTAATAGTGTAATAGTGTGTAATAGTGTAATAGTGTAATAGTGTGTAATAGTGTAATAGTGTGTAATAGTGTAATAGTGTGTAATAGTGTAATAGTGTAATAGTGTGTAATAGTGTAATAGTGTAATAGAGTGTAATAGTGTAATAGTGTAATAGTGTGTAATAGTGTGTAATAGTGTAATAGTGTAATAGTGTGTAATAGTGTGTAATAGTGTGTAATAGTGTAATAGTGTGTAATAGTGTAATAGTGTGTAATAGTGTGTAATAGTGTAATAGTGTAATAGTGTGTAATAGTGTAATAGTGTGTAATAGTGTAATAGTGTGTAATAGTGTAATAGTGTAATAGTGTGTAATAGTGTAATAGTGTGTAATAGTGTAATAGTGTGTAATAGTGTAATAGCATGTAATAGTGTAATAGTGTAATCGTGTATAATAGTGTAATAGTGTAATTGTGTGTAATAGTGTAATAGTGTAATAGTGTGTAATAGTGTAATAGTGTAATAGTGTGTAATAGTGTAATAGTGTGTAATAGTGTGTAATAGTGTAATAGTGTAATAGTGTGTAATAGTGTAATAGTGTGTAATAGTGTAATAGTGTGCTAGTGTAATAGTGTAATAGTGTGTAATAGTGTAATAGTGTAATAGTGTAATAGTGTGTAATAGTGTGTAATAGTGTGTAATAGTGTAATAATGTGTAATAGTGTAATAGTGTAATAGTATGTAATAGTGTGTAATAGTGTAATAGTGTAATAGTGTGTAATAGTGTAATAGTGTGTAATAGTGTAATAGTGTAATAGTGTGCAATTGTGTGTAATAGTGTAATAGTGTGTAATAGTGTAATAGTGTGTAATAGTGTAATAGTGTAATAGAGTGTAATAGTGTGTAATAGTGTAATAGTGTAATAGTGTGTAATAGTGTAATAGTGTAATAATGTGTAATAGTGTAATAGTGTAATAGTGTGTAATAGTGTAATAGTGTGTAATAGTGTAATAGTGTGTAATAGTGTAATAGTGTAATAGTGTGTAATAGTGTATTAGTGTAATAGTGTATAATAGTGTAATAGTGTAATAGTGTGTAATAGTGTAATAGTGTAATAGTGTAATAGTGTGTAATAGTCTAATAGTGTGCTATGCGACTTGTGGGTTGTGTCATTGCACTCAGTAGGGATATCCTTTTTCATTGGTCTGTGTTGACCACTCCCCCGATCTTTAGGCTGCGCCCCCTTTTTTGTATCCTTTGAACCGTTTGTCATAGAGACTCGCGAGAGACCCTCTCCCGTTGGCCGGCGGTGCACAGGCGTCACCCACACTTTCACAATTTCCCCCGCGCGGAATTGTCTAGTTACCTTTTAATTCGTATCTATTTGTATCTCACTGCTAGTGTCTCACTGCTAGTTTCTCACTGTTAGTGTCTCACTGCTAGTGTCTCATTCCTAGTGCCTCACCCTTATTTTATTATCTATTCTAATTTATTCTATTATTATTTGTATTTTTTGCACAATCGAAGCGGGCATGGCCACCTTCATTTCATTATATGTCTTGTGTAAGTATGTGATGAATAAACCTCTTGAATCTTGAATCTTGAAGAAATAACACATGTGGATTCTATTTTAGGGTAGGTTTTCCCTTTAAATCAACGCTACCATTCATAGGGGCGACAGTGGCTTGGGAGTAGAGCAGTCGTCTGGCAATCTGGAGGTTCCCGGTTCAATTCCCGCTCCTCCCGGGCAGTGTGTCGATGTGTCCTTGAGCAAGACACTTAACCCCTATTTGCTCCCGATAAGCAGGTTGGCACCTTGCATGGTTGCCTCCGCCGTCGGTGTGTGAATGTGTGAGTGAATGGGTAAAATGTGAGTAACAAATTGTAAAGCGCTTTTGATAAAAGCTCTATATAAATAAGCAGCCATTTACCATTATAGTTACAGCGTATGTCGCTAACATGTTGTTCTTTCCTGATTCGGCTCACCCCGGGCTTTTGTTTGCTCTCTTCCTCGTCTGGATTCTAGTTGTTCCATTTCGTTACCTGGCGCTGCAAGTTCCTGTTGACATGAAAGACGGAATAACAAATTGTCCTCAAGTCTAAACAAATTGAGGACAGAGCACATACACAGTTTCGAGGTGGAAGTCTCAACCAAGTTTTGTGAATTAATGTGGGTCATCAAGGTTATTGTCTAAAGACTAGGATTGGATAATTTGTTGTTTAGAGACTCCTTTGTTCTCATCTGAAAGTGTGCCGAATGTAGACAGATTGTGAAATATTCATTCTCGTTGACTGCAGCTCGTATTAGAGTGGTATTGTTTGTTTCGTTTTGTATTCCAACCCTAATTTGGCAGTTTTCTAACAAACGCACATCGACTTTAACAAAGGTATAGACCGCGTCCTGTACCCTTAATTAGAGGGAAATTGTAAACAGACGTATGCCTTTCTTTCGGGGATTATCCATACTTTATGATGGAGCGTTTGAAGTTACAAGGGATTCTGAGTCAGCAGTGGTGGAGTGGGGCTCTTATAGGATATTGTTGTCTTCAATTATTTCCAGTCATATTCCCGTCTGCATGAGACTGGGGATCATTCATTATTTAAAGGCCCAATTGTCACTGTTTATCTGGGATTCTTTAAAAACCGGGTTATCTTTCCCTATCTTTTCTTTTTTTCTTTTTCATATTAAAAGGAACAAAGCGCAATAAAGCGTCGGTTTCAAATGGGTGCACATCTCTCTCGCTCACGCTTCGGCTCATCTGCCATTATTGTCATTTAATATGAGCAGTGCCGAGCGAGCACCAGCAGTAAGACGGGATCTGACGAGTGGCAGGGATGCTTTAGTATGTACATAAAGGGTTGCACACACAAGCACTGGCACGCTACGCAGACCCACAAACACGTAGTTAGAGGAAAACGCTCACGCATATCTCCAGCAGCGAAGGATGGGCTGAAGACAACACGGACAGCTACTTGTTTTCGCAGATGGATCCGCGGATTAACTAGTGACCGGGGAGTAACTAGTAATTTGTACAAATATTGATCAGGCTCTGTCCCTTTTGACTGGACTGACTTGGGATTGAGGGACACGAAAAGCAAACAGTTGGAATAGCTAATGTGTTCCACACAGGCACACGTGTGTCTGTCTCTTTGATTGGGGAAAGCAATAGGGGACGGGACGCGCGCAGCGCGGGAAGATCCACATTTGTTGTATGCTTTTTCATGAATATATAAAACAGTTTTTTTTTTCTTTTTTCATTCAAGTGCATCCCTAAATACTATAGTCTATCCTTTACGCACGTTTAAATAGCAGACTTAGATCCAAACCTTGTTACTAGAGAGCATTCGATTCCATACTTTCTCTAGTATTGTTCTCACGCCTCACAGCCCGGCAGCTTCACGATGTCCGTCTTGCGCTGGCCGGGCGTCGACACGCCTCACCACGACTCTGTTATCTTCCTATACTTCACTTTCCACCGAGGCCGCTGCCCCCGAGACCCTGGTGTTGGGAGATCAGTCCGGCCTTGACCCAAGCAGACGCACTGCGATCAATACCTGATGTATAGCAGCGCAGCAGCAGGGGTCAGACACGGCAACTCCGGTAAACTCCTCCGAAATTCCGGATGATTGACCCCCAACAACCTTGGCAGATAGGGTCAGTCTGGCCGCCATGACCTAGGAGCCGAGGGCCAGTGTCCAGTCAGTCCGCCTGTCCCATAATGAAGTGGTCGGTATTGCCTTTCTGTCACTCAGCAATTACTGGGAGAGATATGGAGCCATAGATAGGTGCTGAATGCATGAGGAGGCAGCAGCCACCGAATTGCGTTGAATAGGCAAGGAGCCTGTAAAGTGACATGTAAACTACTCTATATGGACTGGTAATGACTGGGAGTGAGATGGATGGAGAGGGACCAGCCAAGTTCAGTGGAACTTGCATTGAGCTACATAACAAAAGAGAGATATGCTCCCTTGGCATGAAGAATACAGCCTATTTCTCATGTTAGCACTTATAGCTCCACTAATGGGACATAGATTTGCTGGTAGAATAAAAGACAAACACATCACCCACATAACTGAGATACTATCCTGTGGACAGTTTGAAAATATGATTACAAATCTCCCTGCTTCAGTTTGTAACTGTTTTAAATGTATATCTTTCCTTATTTGTTCATGTGTGTTTTTGTCCCATTTGTCCAATGTTTAATTATTCAAACTGATTTTATTTTCCCTATCTTCATACTTTGAATCTCAACAGCCCTGTCTGTTTTGTGTAAGCTCGGCATCGTTGTAAATGAGGGCCACCCTCAATGATTTCCTGAGATATAAATGAATGGTTTGAATGAATAATTAAGTCATATATTATTATATTATTATATTTAGCAACCTTTATTTTCAGATGTTATTGACATCAGTGTAGGGCTGACCCCTATAAGTCGATTAGTCGACTAATCGGTCGAAAGGAGCCGTAGTCGACTGGCCAACCTCTTAGTCGAATATATATAAAAAAAATTATAAAAAAAAAATTTTAAAAGAAAAGACGCCTAGAAGCGTGGTTAACGCTAATGGCACGCATACCAGAGGCTAACTGCCTACGCAAACAGGCACAGAGGCACTGAAAGAGGATTTCACCATCTAATGAACACACTAGACTAGACAAATATCAAGATGTATCCATCAGTGGACCAATTACATGCTTTTGCAGAGGACAAGAAGCCTTCAGTCGACTCCTTCAGACATTAAGCACCCCCCACAGCCCAAATGGAACGATAAAAAAAAAAAAAAAACAATTTAATTAAAAAATATTATATATATATTTTTTTTACCAATAGTCGACTAACGGCAAATTTTGGCCAATCATAGTCGACCATCCAAATCCTTAGTCGGGGACAGCCCTATATCAGTGTATACAACTTTGTGTCGACTATCAGGTCAAACTATTCTTTTGGCAGAGATTGATTGTCAAAAAAAATTATTAACAGAAATTATGATGACAATGTGCAACCTATCATTTACACCCTTCATGAACTCTGTGGCTTCTGTGTTAGTCTTTTTTAATTATTTCCACATGAAGTGAAGAAGGAAGAATACCAGTGTGTTCAAGTATTCCTTTCAATTCAAGTCCCACAGGTTTAACATGCAGACAAACGGCCCAATACAAAGACAGAGAGAGAGACATGCTGCACACACTACAAAGACAGAGAGAGAGACATGCTGCACACACTACAAAGACAGAGAGAGAGACATGCTGCACACACTACAAAGACAGAGAGAGAGACATGCTGCACACACTACAAAGACAGAGAGAGAGACATGCTGCACACACTACAAAGACAGAGAGAGAGAGACATGCTGCACACACTACAAAGACAGAGAGAGAGACATGCTGCACACACTACAAAGACAGAGAGAGAGACATGCTGCACACACTACAAAGACAGAGAGAGAAAGACATGCTGCACACACTACAAAGACAGAGAGAGAGAGACATGCTGCACACACTACAAAGACAGAGAGAGAGACATGCTGCACACACTACAAGGACAGAGAGAGAGACATGCTGCACACACTACAAAGACAGAGAGAGAGACATGCTGCACACACTACAAAGACAGAGAGAGAGACATGCTGCACACACTACAAAGACAGAGAGAGAGACATGCTGCACACACTACAAAGACAGAGAGAGAGAGACATGCTGCACACACTACAAAGACAGAGAGAGAGACATGCTGCACACACTACAAAGACAGAGAGAGAGAGAGACATGCTGCACACACTACAAAGACAGAGAGAGAAAGACATGCTGCACACACTACAAAGACAGAGAGAGAGAGACATGCTGCACACACTACAAAGACAGAGAGAGAGAGACATGCTGCACACACTACAAAGACAGAGAGAGAGACATGCTGCACACACTACAAAGACAGAGAGAGAAAGACATGCTGCACACACTACAAAGACAGAGAGAGAAAGACATGCTGCACACACTACAAAGACAGAGAGAGAGACATGCTGCACACACTACAAAGACAGAGAGAGAGACATGCTGCTGCACACTACAAAGACAGAGAGAGAGAGAGACATGCTGCACACACTACAAAGACAGAGAGAGAGAGACATGCTGCACACACTACAAAGACAGAGAGAGATACATGCTGCACACACTACAAAGACAGAGAGAGAGACATGCTGCACACACTACAAAGACAGAGAGAGAGACATGCTGCACACACTACAAAGACAGAGAGAGAGACATGCTGCACACACTACAAAGACAGAGAGAGAGAGAGACATGCTGCACACACTACAAAGACAGAGAGAGAGAGACATGCTGCACACACTACAAAGACAGAGAGAGAGAGACATGCTGCACACACTACAAAGACAGAGAGAGAGACATGCTGCACACACTACAAAGACAGAGAGAGAGAGACATGCTGCACACACTACAAAGACAGAGAGAGAGACATGCTGCTGCACACACATGGGCCTCATAGTGTTTCACTGTCAGTGTCTCACTGCTAGTGTCTCACTGCTAGTGTCTCACTGCTAGTGTCTCACTGCTAGTGTCTCACTGCTAGTGTCTCACTGCTAGTGTTTCACTGCTAGTGTTTCACTGTTAGTGTCTCACTGCTAGTGTCTCACTGTTAGTGTCTCACTGCTAGTGTCTCACTGCTAGTGTCTCACTGCTAGTGTCTCACTCCTAGTGTCTCACTGCTAGTGTCTCACTGCTAGTGTTTCACTGCTAGTGTTTCACTGTTAGTGTCTCACTGCTAGTGTCTCACTGTTAGTGTCTCACTGCTAGTGTCTCACTGTTAGTGTCTCACTGTTAGTGTCTCACTGCTAGTGTCTCACTGTTAGTGTCTCACTGTTAGTGTCTCACTGTTAGTGTCTCACTGTTAGTCAATGTTAGTGTTTCACTGTTAGTGTCTCATTCCTAGTGTCTCACTGCTAGTGTCTCATTCCTAGTGTCTCACTCCTAGTGTCTCATTCCTAGTGTCTCACTGCTAGTGTCTCATTCCTAGTGTCTCACTGCTAGTGTCTCACTGTTAGTGTCTCACTCCTAGTGTCTCATTCCTAGTGTCTCACTGTTAGTGTCTCACTGCTAGTGTCTCATTACTAGTGTCTCGCTGCTAGTGTCTCACTGTTAGTGTCTTACTGCTAGTGTCTCATTCCTAGTGTCTCACTGCTAGTGTCTCACTGTTAGTGTCTCACTGCTAGTGTCTCACTGTTAGTGTCTCACTGCTAGTGTCTCACTATTAGTGTCTCATTGTTAGTGTCTCACTGTTAGTGTCTCACTGTTAGTGTTTCACTGTTTGTATCTCACTGTTAGTGTCTCACTGCTAGTGTCTCACTGTTTGTTTCTCTCTGTTAGTGTCTCACTGCTAGTGTCTCACTGTTAGTGTCTCACTGTTAGTGTCTCACTGTTAGTGTCTCACTCCTAGTGTCTCACGGTTAGTGTCTCACTGTTAGTGTCTCACTGTTAGTGTCTCACTCCTAGTGTCTCACTGTTAGTGTCACACTGTTAGTGTCTCACTGTTAGTGTCTCACTGCTAGTGTCTCACTCCTAGTGTCTCACTGTTAGTGTCTCACTGCTAGTGTCTCACGGTTTGTGTCTCACTGTTAGTGTCTCACTGTTAGTGTCTCACGGTTAGTGTCTCACTGTTAGTGTCTCACTGTTAGTGTCTCACGGTTAGTGTCTCACTGTTAGTGTCTCACTGTTTGTGTCTCACTGTTAGTGTCTCACTGTTAGTGTCTCACTGTTAGTGTCTCACTGTTAGTGTCTCACTGTTAGTGTCTCATTCCTAGTGTCTCACTGTTAGTGTCTCATGGTTTGTGTCTCACGGTTAGTGTCTCACTGTTAGTGTCTCACTGCTAGTGTCTCACTGTTAGTGTCTCACTGCTAGTGTCTCACTATTAGTGTCTCACGGTTTGTGTCTCACTGTTAGTGTCTCACTGTTAGTGTCTCACTGTTAGTGTCTCACTGTTAGTGTCTCACTGCTAGTGTCTCACTGTTAGTGTCTCACTGCTAGTGTCTCACTGCTAGTGTCTCACTGTTAGTGTCTCACTGCTAGTGTCTCGCTGTTTGTATCTCATTCCTAGTGTCTCACTCTTAGTGTCTCACTGCTAGTGTCTCATTCCTAGTGTCTCACTGTTAGTGTCTCACTCTTAGTGTCTCACTGCTAGTGTCTCATTCCTAGTGTCTCACTCTTAGTGTCTCACTCTTAGTGTCTCACTGCTAGTGTCTCATTCCTAGTGTCTCACTGTTAGTGTCTCACTCTTAGTGTCTCACTGCTAGTGTCTCATTCCTAGTGTCTCACTGTTAGTGTCTCACTCTTAGTGTCTCACTGCTAGTGTCTCATTCCTAGTGTCTCACTGTTAGTGTCTCACTCTTAGTGTCTCACTCTTAGTGTCTCACTGCTAGTGTCTCATTCCTAGTGTCTCACTGCTAGTGTCTCATTCCTAGTGTCTCATTCCTAGTGTCTCACTGTTAGTGTCTCACTGCTAGTGTCTCACTGCTAGTGTCTCATCCCTAGTGTCTCACTGTTAGTGTCTCACTGCTAGTGTCTCATTCCTAGTGTCTCACCCCTAGTGTCTCACTGTTAGTGTCTCACTGCATGGTTTAATGACAACACTGGGACCAAAAATGTAGATTAGCTGAACAGAAAGGGAAAAAAGATACATTCTGAAAGACCTACTGGCCCAATATCTGAGGGCAGTTAAGGATGCTAGAGCTAATTACTTTTCTGACCCCATCTCTAAATACCACCATAATCCTATGATATTGTTTAGCACTATTAATTATGTTATCACCCCCCCCCCCCCTCCCCCACCCCCAATGCAATTTTAGAAGTTTCCCCTCTAAAGTGTGAAGACTTTAAAAATGTCATCATCAATAAAGTTGAAAACACAAAGCTAAATGTCTCTCCCCCTGCCAGGGTCCTGTCTCTCCACTAAATCCAGCTGTGTTACCCTCTAATGCTTTAATGGAAACGACCTCCCATGTGAAGCTCTCCAGCCCTGCGGTGACATCATCCCTCCTCACTCCTCAGAGAGGTCATTGGCCCCAGCATTCTGTCCATCATCAATAGCTCACTAGCCACTGGTGTTGGCCAGTCCCATTTCTTTGTTCTGTTTTTTGATATACTGTACCTATTCGTTAAAATAAATCCCCATTGAATCAATATTGTGATTGTGTCAGAACAGTCTTACATTTGCAGTTCTCTATTGCCTATTTCTAGGCCATTGTAATCTTTTCAACCAGGAAATGCACAAGTCAAATCTAACATTAGTTATATGCATGACAACTTGTATTAGAAGTTGTTAAAAAGGATCTATGCATGAAAACTATTTATGATAGGGTTAGCTGTTGGCCAGAAACACCTCTCCCAGAGTTAGACTAGTGGTCCGTATCCGCTTCCATTCATGTGTGCTAAGCTAGGATAGCTTGCAGCCGGATAGCTTTCTACTGAACGCACAGTAGAGAGGAAATTGGTATCTGTGTTCTTGTCTGTATAATTCCAGAGTGGTTCAAACTGACCAAGGTAACATTAGCAGAGACATTACCAGCAGCACTGTCTGTGTGACTCTCACTCTCTGCACAGTGAGCTGCTGTCTGTCTGACTCTCACTCTGTCTGTCTGACTCTCACTCTCTGCACAGTGAGCTGCTGTCTGTCTGACTCTCACTCTCTGCACAGTGAGCTGCTGTCTGTCTGACTCTCACTCTCTGTCTGACTCTCACTGTCTGTCTGACTCTCACTGTCTGTCTGACTCTCACTGTCTGTCTGACTCTCACTGTCTGTCTGACTCTCACTGTCTGTCTGACTCTCACTCTCTGCACAGTGAGCTGCTGTCTGTCTGACTCTCACTCTCTGTCTGACTCTCACTGTCTGCCTGACTCTCACTCTCTGTCTGACTCTCACTGTCTGTCTGACTCTCACTGTCTGTCTGACTCTCACTGTCTGTCTGACTCTCACTCTCTGCACAGTGAGCTGCTGTCTGTCTGACTCTCACTCTCTGCACAGTGAGCTGCTGTCTGTCTGACTCTCACTGTCTGTCTGACTCTCACTGTCTGTCTGACTCTCACTGTCTGTCTGACTCTCACTGTCTGTCTGACTCTCACTGTCTGTCTGACTCTCACTCTCTGCACAGTGAGCTGCTGTCTGTCTGACTCTCACTCTCTGTCTGACTCTCACTGTCTGCCTGACTCTCACTCTCTGCACAGTGAGCTGCTGGATGTGGCTGGTCGCTGTCCAGTGCTGAACCAGAGGCAACTGAAAATAAAGTATCATTTCTCTCTACATTCACTAGCGCTGTCTCTGAGAGCAAGATCAAATTAATGATTCATAATTTATATGTAATTCGATAGCCACATTTTAATGTTTTTTACAAGTAATATTCATACTGGTTTAAATAAACAATTTCATCATAAACATTTCCCATCTTTGCTGAGTTTTGTGTGAAAGTAACTAAAGGCCTGTCCCATATAGATGCCTGTCCCAAATATAGGCTGGTTAAATTCAGTGATTGAAGCAAATAAAAGCCTGGGCTATTAATTAAAGTTTTACTGTATACGGTATCTCTTTTAATCTGGTGTTTACAAACATTACAAATAAATGTAAACAAACCAAACAGTATTAAGTGAAAACAATTATAAACTCATGTCATTGTATCAAGAAGTCAATTAATCAACATTGTCAACATTATAGTTTGTTTGTAAGTTAATATCTACTACTTATGATGTCCATGTGCTTGCATGTAAGGAATGTCATCGTCATGTATTTAGTGTACATCTCAGAATGTGTATGCAGCTCAGATACCACGGGTCCCAGAAAGACCAACAGGTGGGCTTCTGTGACCCCCACTACTCAGACAAGGCCATTGCCGTTAGCATAGCATACATGCTGACCCACTATAACAACATGCTTACAATAAGGACATACAAATCGCTGCTGTCGGGACAAAACCTCATAACTCCATTTTTTGAATTTTTTTTCTATTATATAAATCAACTCCGTAGATCATCCTCCATATGTGTGTGTGGGTTTTACAAAGTTTAAACAATGGGAAAGCATTAAACCGATCATCTGTCTAAAACTCCTAACTCTATTCACCCTCAAATCTGTGTTAGTTTTTTTCATCTGCTGAAAAGTTGGGTTTTTGGAGTTATGAGGTTTTGTCCCGACAGCAGCTAAATGAGTTAGCATTAAATGCTAAACCATTAGTATGATGTGCTATTATGCTAACATCTGACAACTGATGACTGACAACCATACAAATACCATAGCTGCCTCATAAGACATTCCACATTGGCAGAGATTTCAGAAGTAGAGTGAATCTTGCTGTGGAAAAGTTAAATTAAAAAAGGTTGATTACTAAGGTTTCTTACATTTATTTTGATAATAGTGAGAGATTGTGTTAATTGAGTGTAATCTCCAGTGTATAATGCATAATGCCCAATGCCATGAGGCTGATACCTTAATGCATATTGTCTAATGCCATAATGCCCAATCCAATAATACTTGGGGCGTAATCCGGAGGTTCCTGATTCGATTCCCGCTCCTCATGGGCAGCATGTCGAAGTGTCCTTGAGCAAGACACTTACTGTAACCCCTAACTGCTCCCGATGAGCAAGTTGGCACCTTGCATGGTTGCCTCCGCCATCAGTGTGTGAATGGGTAAAAGCACTATATAAATGCACCATTTACCATTTTAATGCCATAATGCCATAATACCATATTTCCAAATGCTGTGAGGCACATCACTCACTGTGAGTGGCACCTGTCAATCATTGGGTTATGTGAGGCACATGTCACTCACTGTATAATGCTTAATACCATATTTCCAAATGCTGTGAGGCACCTGTTGCTCACTGTGAGTGGCACCTGTCAACCATTGGGTTCTGTGGGTTGATTTTCCCTGATGAGGGGCAAGTGTGTGAGTCTAATTATCCATGATTAGAGTGTGTGAAGCCTATATCTAGCCCCTGGTTTCCCGTGTTCAGCGCTGACTAATTTTCCCCATTGTTAGAGTTAGTGAGAGCAACGTTCTGTATCAGGCTCTAGGTGTGTAGGGGTGGACGAATCTGCAGAAGTTACCACACCGATCCTATTTGCTAAATTTGTACACCATTTTGTTTCTCCTCTGGGCTGGTTCCCTCTTAGCGCTGTGGAGGACATGTTGCCCTCGTCTCTTTAGTTTCCCTGTTCCTACTCGCTTGGCTGCGAGGGTCTTTTTCTGTAGTGGGTTACTCCACACTTTTATTATTGGGCTTTTCCTTGTTAAATAGCTGCACGACAGAGTTTAGTTTGTAGTGTTCCACTGTCAAAGGTATTAGTGAGTATAGAGAGAGAGATTATTTCGAGCTCTTTATTATTTGTTGTTTCTCCTGTCCCTTTCTGTCACTTGGTGATTTTTGCGGTTACCTCTCTGGGTAACTTTTGGATTCCCTCAGTCCACATTTGCGTCCCACCCCGAGTTACCCGCACAAAATGCAATAATGGTCAATGTCATAACACCTAATGCCATAATGCTTATTATCATGCCAAAACGCCATAATGCTTAATTGCAAAACACCATGATGCTTAATGCCAAAACACCATTATGCTTACTGTCATTATGCGTAATGCCAAAATTCCATTATGCTTAATGCCAAAATGCCATAATGCTTACTGCCAAAATGCCATAATTCTTAATGCCATAATGCTTAAGGGCAAAATGCCATAATGCTTAATGCCAAACGCCATGATGGTTTAATGCCCCATATACTCAATGCTTGGACCCTTGCTAATCACCACTTGCGGCTATATTTATTATTATTATTCAGCTTCTGCCACATGTACCTCAACACATGTGTCGCTTTTTATGTAATTTGGCAAGCTGATAGACCATCTGATAGACCAGCGGATAGACCTGCTGATAGACCATCTGATAGACCAGCGGATAGACCTGCTGATAGACCATCTGAGAGACCATCTGTGTTTCTTAACTGGTGGGTCGCGACCCAAAAGTGGGTCGCGGGGCCATTTTGAATGGGTCGCGGATGTGTGTGTAAAAAAAGAAAAAGAAAAGATTAAAAAAAAAATTATATAATTTTTATTTTTTTTTGCACTAGCTATCTTTCTGAAAGTGGCTTCTCAGCTCTGGTCCAGCTGAAGACAAAGCAGAGGAACAGATTGGACATTGAGCATGACCTCAGAGTTGCTTTGTCTACCATCACCCCTGACTTTGAGACTCTTGTCAGGAGCAAACAACATCCCCAGTTATCCCATTAGTTCCCTGCATGTTAAGCTAAGAAGTCTGGTAAGAAGGATATATTATTTATTATTATTATTATTATTATTATTATTATTATTATTATTATTATTATTATTATTATTATTATTATTATTATTATTATTATTATTATTATTATTATTATTATTATTATTATTATTTTATTTCATTGTGTTTTTAGCCCTAGTTGCACTTTTGTTGCACTTTTTTGTGTTTATTTCATGTTTTTAACATGAAAGATTGTGTATTACTGCAAAAAAAATTAAGAAAATTGAAATAAATCATAGTCGTTCAAAAATGTGGGTCGCGATTAATGACTACGGAAAATGTTGGGTCCCGAGGCTAGACCAGTTGAGAACCACTGTGATAGACCATCTGATAGACCTGCTGATAGATCTGCTGATAGACCATCTGATAGACCATCTGATAGACAGCTGATAGACCTGCTGATAGACCATCTATACAGTAGATATGTGAAACTGAACCATATACAATAGAGATGTGAAACTGAACCATATACAGTAGATATGTGAAACTGAACCATATAAAATAGAGATGTGAAACTCAACCATATACAGTAGATATGTGAAACTGAACCATATACAGTAGATATGTGAAACTGAACCATATACAGTAGAGAGTGTAACGTCCCCAGGGCCGGCCCTTGGTGGGCCGGTTATGAGAATGACATTGGACATTTCCTCCCTCCTGACAGTGGTCTCCTACCTGGTCCCCTACCTCCCTCTAGTGGCCAGAGTAGCCTGATGGTGCAGGCGGCCATCTTGGTTTGGTTCAAGATTATAGACTTAATCTCTAGTTATTTATTATCTTGGGCCACCCCTGTCTTTGTGTGATGTCGTCTCCCTGTCTGGTTTACATTTACATTTACATTTAGTCATTTAGCTGACGCTTTTATCCAAAGCGACTTACAAGTTCTGTACAACAAGCCATCAGGAAGGGCACAACTCTATCAGCTGAGCAACAATGTTCATCAAAGTGTTGCATGCTACAGTGTAGGTTAGTTTATTAGGACAAGTGCATGACAGTACGGTTAGTTAGGGTTAGATATATATATATATATATTTTTTTTTTCAAAACTTTGTTTATTGAAGTTTTTTCGTTGCAATATGAGATGAGCACAAGGTCAAATTGTACACATATATGCCAGACGTATTGCACATATCTACATATAAGTAGTCAAAATATAGGTCTGTTGAATGTAGACAATATACATATTGCACAAAGCTACATATAATTAGTCAAAATATAGGTCTGTTGGATAAACAATATACCTATTGCACAAAGCTATGTATAAGTAGTTGAATATATAGACTTAAGCGAGTACACCACAAAATAAATATAGATATTGTTTCGGACATACAGTCAATTAAACAGATATGTACACTCAGGACAAGGACTGTACAGCAGAAATAGAGGAATGGAACACATTTTTTTTTTTTTTAAGTGAGAAGGTAGACATCAGGTTACATTTGCACATGTAGATAGGTCAATCGACTGGACAGTGCTAGGCTAGGAGTGAGCATTATTTATGGGGGGGTCGATTGAACCTTGTTCCCCAACATAAGTAAAGAAACGACCCCATGTTTTATAAAATCTAGCTGTAGAACCCCTTATGACACACCTTATTTTCTCCATCTTAAGGAAGTGCAAAATAGAGTGAGATGGAGGAGTGGGTGACTTCCAATGCAGTAAAATGAGACGTCCAGCCAGGAGAGTAACAAATGCCACCAGGTCAGCTTTATATCGTGGCAGAGACAGGGTAGTAGGGGAGATAGAGACACCAAAGCAAGCAGTTATGGCAGTCGGGCTGATTGGGATCTCAATACTATTTGAGATGGTTTCAAATATTTCAGACCAAAAGTTATGTAGGGAAGGGCAGGACCAAAACATGTGACTATGTGTAGCAGGGGCACGGTGGCATCTGTCACAGGTGGGATCAATGTTGCAATAGATCTTGGCTAGCCTGACTTTAGTAAAGTGTGAACAGTGAACAATTTTACATTGGATCAGTCCGTGCCTGGCACAAATTGAAGAGGAGTGGACCCGGTGTAGAATATCCTCCCACAGGTCTTCTGTGATGTCCTCACCCAGGTCCTCCTCCCAATATATATATATATATATATATATATATATATATATATATATATATATATATATATATATATATATATATATTTTTTTTTTTCTTTTTTTTTTTTTTTTAGATAATGGTTGAATTGTGGGGCAAGGACTGAGAATAGGCGACTTCTCTTTGATGACCCTCCCGGAGCTTGGATAGGAGTAGGTCTGAGGCGGCCAGAAGATGCAGAGCGTAGGGGTCTTGAGGGTGTGTAGTTAGAGACCATTGACCGGAGGTAGGCGGGAGCGGTTCCCTTTGCCGCACGGTATGCTAGGTCGAGGGCTTTGAAGCGGATTCGTGCAGCAATGGGGAGCCAGTGCAGGTCCCTAAGAAGTGGGGTGACATGGGCCGACTTCGGTAGGTTTTAGATCAGGCGGGCCGCTGCGTTCTGAATGAGTTGAAGAGGCTTAGTGGCAGTGGCCGGGAGGCCAGCGAGCAGTGCGTTGCAGTAGTCGAGGCGGGAGATGACTGTTGATTGGACGAGGAGTTGGGTGGCTTCTTTTGTCAGGAAGGGGCGGATCCTTCTGACGTTGCTCAGGAGGAATCGGCTGTTGGTTGTTGTGTGTGTCATTGCTTTTGTGTCTAGTTGTGTTTATGGATTCATTGCTTTTTGTGTCTAGTTGTGTTTATGGATTCTGTGTTTTGGCCCTGCCAGGTGTTGATCGTTGTAATTAGTGTTGGTATTTAAGTGTGGGTTTGTCATCACTTCCTCGTGGCGTCATTGTCTCCAGTACCCTCCTTGTTACCCTCACTTACCTCCGTGTTCCCTTGCCCGTTGTTCCTCTACCGTGCCTTGCTTCATGTTATTGAGTGTTGTAAGTAGTTCTTGTATTCCGTTTAGTTCATGTATTCCGTTTTCGTTCCTCTTTGTTTTCCTGTGTCCTTCAGTGTTGTTTTGTATTAGAGCCAGCTCGGCTGAGCCATTGTATGTTCCGTTTTGTATCGTTTCGTCGTCCAAGTAAAGCCTATATATATTCCACGATACCCTGCCGTCTCTGCCTCCTCTCTTCCCGGTCTGCATATTGGGTTCTCCTCTCCTAATCCTAACAGTAGAGATGTGACACTGAACCATGGCGATGTGAAACTCAACCATATACAGATGTGAAATCAGCTACATTTATGTATGATGAATAGTTTTTCCTCAAGAACCCATAAAGTCAAGCATATTGGATTTCCCGCCATTGTGAATTTGTTGAAAAACGTTTTGTTCATAGAGTTCGATTCATTGTATGGCGATTTTTTTTGTTCTTAATTTTTCCAGTTCACAAGTCAACATCAATGCGAGTGATTTGGCTTGCACTTTTGTATAGGCTGCTTGCAGCTATATTTTTATTAAATTGTGTCTAGTTTTTTATCTGTCTGTACGTGTTTTCTTTTTTGTTTTGCTTCCCACAGTAAATTTCACAGAGTAAATTTTACTCAAACTGAGTACATTTTACTCCCACTGAGTCAAATTTTACTCAGTTTGAGTAAAATTTACTCTGCGAAATTTGCTGGCTATATGTCATGTTTCTGTAAAGCACTTTGGAACAAACTGGTTTGTAAGTGCTATATACAGTAGATAAAGTTGACTTGATTTGACTCACTGCTAGGCACAGGTCAGGGGCTAGGAAATCCCCCAAGCCAGCCAGCTGCCACCACTAGAGACCCTCAGCATTTTTCTGTCTGCTAACTATTTAGTTGTCAGTGATTTGGTTAAGTGGAATTGACTTTTATCTGTAGTGTGCTGTAGGGCTGCCACTGGCGATACAGATCCCCCCTCCTCCGCTCCTGTCTTGTCTTAGCCTGGTGTCACACGCAGCACATTGCTATTGGCAGCTGAGCCAGGCCTAATCAATAGCCCAGGTCAGGGATGGCCTGCGGCCCTGCTGTGGGTGGGCTATTGATCCGACACACACACTCCCACAGGTCGTCCTGACACACCGGGAAGTCACGGGCCCGGCTCCTGGACAGGGAGAGAGAGAGAGAGAGAGAGGGAGAGGGAGAGGGAGAGGGGGAGAGGGAGGGGGAGAGGGAGAGGGAGAGGGAGAGGGAGAGGGAGAGAGATAGGGAGAGAGAGAGGGAGAGAGAGAGAGAGGGAGAGAGGGAGACTCAGGATATCATTAGTTCCACAATGCCACTATCTATCGCACCTTTGAAAATGGCAAAACACTGATGCTGATTAATTAACAGGTGCATCATCCTCTACACACTGAATGTATGGTTTAAAAAGGCCATGATATTTGATTCTTTCTTTATTAGGCATTATTTTGGTTCCTAAAACAAGAGTCTCCATCTGGTGTGAATCTGATCAAATGTAATGTAACACATACTAGCGGGGCCACTGTAGAGTGACTGAGAGCGGCCAGCAGACAGAGGAACATCCTGATCATACAAGAGACAGACAGAACAACACTGTGATCATATAAGAACCCCCCCCCCCCCCTCTCACTCACACACACACACACACACACACACACACACACACACACACACACACACACACACACGCACGCACACACACACACACACACACACACACACACACACACACACACACACACACACACACACACACACACACACACACACACACACACACACACACACACACACACACACACACACACACACACACACACACACACACACACATTACTGTAGATGCAGCTCCCCGGAGCTCCTCATCAGCAACACAGTAAGAACTCCGGGGAACAATTAAACAGGAGCTTTAACTTAGGTCTGCCCACAGAGGTAAAAACAAGATGTTGTCAAATTAGAGGAATCTCCCAAAGGACCATTCAGTGACAGACCATACGCCTCTCCATCCCACGTTATCCCCAGTAGTTACCGTATGGAACTGTTAAAACCTTGAGCTCACGACAACCACATTACCCTGCCTGACAATCCAAGCCTGCGTGGAGTTCAAATGTCAACACATTTTCATCACTGGAATTGACACCTAAATAAATATATACTGTCTATGACTTTGTTGTAGTGTATGAGAGATATTCTGCAGAGCCAGCAATTACTGTATCTGTGCCATTACAGGAATACATCTTGTTCTGGTTACAGGGAAATTAAGTTTCTGCAGAGATATTCTTAAGTTCTTATTTTCTTTAAAAGCCTTCAGTGGAGGCGGCTGGGTAGCGCAGTGGACTAAGCGTCTGCCTACCACCGCAGAGACAGTGGGATCGAATTCAGCTGTCAGCGGTACCTCCGGCTTGGTCGGTCGTCCATACTAACCAATTGGCAGTGTTAGCGGGTGGGAAGCCGGTGGGGTATGTAATGTATCCTGGTCGTTGTAAACAGCGACTCCTACAGGTCGGTCGGGGCGCCTGCTCAGGGAGGAAGGGAACTGGGGGAAGTAGTGTGAGCCTCCCACGCGTTACGCTCCCCCAGTGAGAGTCCTCGCTGTCAGGTGAAAAAGAAGCGGCTGGCTGACTCCACATGTATCGGAGGAGACATGTGATAGTATCTATCAACCCTCCCTAGACCGGCAAGTGGGGGGCAAATGTGCACAACGACCAGGAAGGGTGGGGGGAATTGGCATAACGACTAAATTTGGATGGGAGAAAGATACAGAAAAAAGGAGGAGAAAAAGTAGATAAAAAAAAATAAAAGCCCTTCTCAGAGAGGAGAAATGACTCACGGAAATCCATTTATTGTTTTAATGCAATCTTCAAATCATAAGATGCTGTCCTGCAGCTGTATAACACAAATAATTATACATTTACTTTGTTGGGTCTAAAAAAATAAGCGTATTCATTTTTTAAAAGGAGTCCTATTGTTTTTGTTTTCTCCTCCTGAAAGACAATTATTTCTGTCTTCAGATCTCAGGGATGGAGAAAGAACAGAGAATAAAAAAGTATTATTATTATTATCATTTTATCATTTATTATTTGTTTTGTATTATTATTATTATTATTATTATTATTATTATTATTATTATTATTATTATTATTATTATTATTATTAATAATAATAATAATAATAATAATAATAATAATAATAATAATAATAATAATAATAATAATAATAATAATAATAATAATAATAATAATAATAATAATAATAATAATACAAAAAACTAGATAATCAACATTCTATGATGCACCTGTACCTGCACAGTTCATATCTCTTGGAAGTGTTCAAGTCATATTTCTCAAACTGTTTTTCTTTCTTTCTTCCTCTCTTTCCTCCAGGTGGCAGCGTCATCCTGAGAGCACGTCCCCAACGCCCCCGACACGGGAGTCCCTTAAATCCCAAACCACATAGCTTTGGAAAACCCTGGAAATACCTGGAATTCTAGGAGTGCATCACCAAAGGTTCTCAAGGTGCCCAGGCATCAAACCTATAGCTTTAAATTATCCTATGTTGCTATTATCATTTTATTATATATTACTTTTTGAGTATACAAAGAAACAGACAGGCGTGTCTGAAGAGCGTTAGCAATAGCCACCCGGCCGCCAGCCACCGTCTGGCCGCCCAACCTGCTGTGACCCAGAGGGCGAGACCTTTCTGCCCGCCGGCTTCAAACAGAGAGTTGAAGAGAGGACGCAGCCGGAGAGGCTCCCGCGTGGCGGCAGCACAAACCAAAACCCCCCCCATCAGGTAAGGCTGTGAAGTCCCCCCTGCCCTCCCTGCTGTCCAGGTCCTGGAGCCCTTTCACTTCCTCCAAGCTTTGAAGCTGAGCAGCCCCGGTGCATCCCCCCCCCCCCCCCCCCCCCCACACACACACACACAGCTAGCCCCTTTCCAGGACCAGTGTAAAGGCGAGGCGAGCTGATAAACGGCCTGCTTTCATGCTTCGCTCCCCTGTTTGTCCCGGTGGGATTAGAGGCTCTGTATGTGTGAAGTTTGTCTGGTTGATATGGGTGCTGGTCCTGGGCCGGCTATGTGGACCACGTGGCACAAACACACACACAGAAAACACACACATACACACATACACACATACACATACAGGGCAACAGTGGCTCAGGGGGTAGAGGTAAAGGTAGGGGTAGTCGTCTGGTAATTGGAAGGTTCCCAGTTCGATTCCAGCTCCTCCCGGGCAGCGTGTTAAAGTGTCCTTGAGCAAGACACTTAACCCCTAACTGCTCCCAATGAGCAGGTTGGCACCTTGCATGGTTGCCTCCGCCGTCGCTGTGTGAACGTGTGAGTGAGCGGGTGAATGTGAGGCATGAGTTGTAAAGCGCTTTGGATAAAAGCTCTATATAAATGCAGTCCATTTACCAATTACATACATACACACATACACTCTTACACTAGACAAACGTGTAGGTTGATGTTTATAAATGTACATACATACACATATTCACACAGCTCCACAACAGGCATTTTAAGGCGGCTGAGTGGCGCAGTGGGCAAGGCGCTCGCCACTAACGCAGGCGATGCTGGTATCGAGCCCAGCTCTCTGCGTTGCTACCGGCTTGGCCGGTCGTCATACTAACACAATTGGCAGTATTAGGGGGTGGAAAAGCCGGTGGGTGGGGATTGGACGTTGTGGACAGCGACTCCTACAGGTCGGTTGGTGCGCCTGTACAGCAGAATCAGGAAGTATCGGGGGCAGCGTGAGCCTCCCGCGCGTTACTCCTCGCCACTGAGAGATCGCGCTGTGCAGGTGAAAAGATGCGACGGCTACCTCCTCGTGTACCGGAGGAGACACGTGATGCAAGGCTTGGTCCTCACTGCAGCCGACCAGTGGGAGGCATGGTCTAGCAACGTTCGAGACAGGGGAGGGGAGAATTGAAGGGAGAATTGGCGAGGCGAAATTGGGATGGGAGAAAAATAAGGAGAAAAAGTGGATAAAAAAAACGGGAGGGAGGGGTCCCCTCTTCTGGGGGTGTGACTATGCCAAGACAGTTAATTAAGGGATAGAATGGGATTTTCTAGCCGATAGAATGTCATCTTTGGTTATTATTGCGTCCAGGTGTGTGTGTGTGTGTGTGTGTGTGTGTGTGTGTGTGTGTGTGTGTGTGTGTGTGTGTGTGTGTGTGTGTGTGTGTGTGTGTGTGTGTGTGTGTGTGTGTGTGTGTGTGTGTGTGTGTGTGTGTGTGTGTGTGTGTGTGTGTGTGTGTGTGTGTGTGTGTGTGTGTGTGTGTGTGTGTGTGTGTGAGTAACGGTAGTCAGTAGGCACTCTGCACTCAGCACCTGTCCTCCGACAGCCTCGAACCCTCCGCTCGCCAGCACCACGTGACCACGCGGTCTCATCCATTCCACCGCCAGAGAAGGAACCAATTCAGGTGGAGGTGGGGGGTGGGGGGTGGGGGGTACTTAACTCAGGGGTGAGTTCACACCAAGCGGCCTACCACCACTGCCAGGTTTCAACCTCGACACACTCACCCTCTAAACTCACTCTGTGCTCCACAGCCACCCCAGCTGAAGAGCTGGGCTCAACCTGATTATCCGAGTCAACAGGCACCACTTGTAACGGTGGTCACTTAGGCACTATAGCAGGCACTTGGCGCTCGCCACCTGTCCTCCGACGGCTTCCAACCGCCAACCCTCCACTCAGTATTTTACTTGAGTGAGTTTACACCGAGGGGCTACCATTGCAAGGTTTCAACCTTGATGTGCACGGGTGCGCGCGTGCACGTGTGTGTGTGTGTGTGTGTGTGTGTGTGTGTGTTAGTTAATTTAATGTGTGGTTTGTGTGTATTTGCATGTGTGAACATGCATTTGGGTGCCGTGCGATGCGTACAGTGGCTTCAGTGGTCAGTAATACCACAGAGAATGTCTTTGAAGTCATCTGCCTGCTTGGCTTCAGTCCCCCTGTAATGTTATTATGGCCTGATATACTTCTAAAGCATCGGACCGATGGTCTTGATTCATACTCCAACTATGACTTCTCACTTTGAAATGCTGGAATCACATACTTCAAAGTAATTTCTCTACAGACCTACAACATACTGCAATGTGTTACATAATGAAGAGTGAAACAATGTTCTGCCATAAATCACCTATCATCTGGATTATGTTAAATCACTCCGTTAAGAAAATCTGCATTGGGTTTTTAATTTAATTAAATGTATTTGTTATTATTATTATTATTGTTTTTTTCATTCATTGACTTGAATGGAAGGGTGTAGAAGCCTGTCTGCAAAGCAAAGGGCTGTTTCCTTCTTACAAAAGATAAAATGGCTAATAAAGTAGCTCTTTGGCTATCGGGAATTACACCACTCCGGGCTCTGCAAATAATCCTGATTGAAAGTAAATTGTGTTTATGGAATTAAAATGAAATGATTAGATGAAAAACACGGCACACAAAGCGTCATTATGTGGGAGACGAGGGCCGTCTGCGAGGCTCTGAAGAGGTCGGGCTCTTTGTTTGAAAGGTTCAAAGTCATTTTACAAAATTTGGGTCGCCGCAAATTGTAAGAACACAGCGGTAAGCCGTCGTTCTGAAGGGAGGATAAAAGGAAGGAAGGAAGGGAGAAAACAAATAAATAAGCAATAATAGACGTGTTTTTAGCCGTCTGCATCTTTAAGGGTTGCTTCAAAGCAACACGAGGAACAATATCCATCTTTGTGGAGCTAATTAAGGACGTGATCTGAGATGTACTTTCCGAGGGGCCCGGCGCAGGTGGCTGCAGGGTCAGCCGGCTCACAGCAGGGCAGGCCGTTGGGGTAAGAGGTGGAGAGGGCTGATGGAGCTGTGCCTCTAGCCCAGGGCTCCCAGGGCTCCCAGACCAGACCCTGTTCTTCATGTGGGCTGCTGGTGCTCTGCAGCAGGCAGGGCGGCTCCCTCTGTGCCAGCCCTCTCGGTGCTCTGCAGCAGGCAGGGCGGCTCCCTCTGTGCCAGCCCTCTCTGGCCTCATGGTGGGGGGAACAGAAAAAACACACGCATGATTTCTCACATGAAAGATATATGTAATTGGACAGCAGGGCCTATACAACATATTTACAATTCTAAACAGAATGCATTAAAAGCAATTCCGTCTATCTCCTCCCCCACCCCCCCTCTCTTTTATGGGGAGATGTATTTGCACGTTTTATAAAACACACAGGGGTACAAAATAAAATGATGGGATACAGGTTATCACACTTTTTATTTGCATGCATTATAATTCATGTGTGCGTTCAAAGAGCACGAGCGTCGCTAGTATATCTTACATTTCCTCTTTATCAGCGTATGGCGGCTCATGCAGCTGTGTTATGGCTTGAGGAGAAACACAGTGGCGGTGGACTCTATACTGTAACGCTGTTAAAGGGAAGTGTGTCGAAACACCAAGACTATAGTGTACGTGCGGTTGGCGCTACAAAACACTGTTTGAAAAACACTGGTTTTGTTATTGTGAAACTATAGATGGAGTTTTGACTCGTCGTATCTCGTGAGAGGTTTAACAATCGGCGTAAGGTGTCCTGGTACCCAGAACTGAGGTGGTTTGAAACAAGATATGTGAGATGGAATCCCCCCCCGGCTAGCAAGTGTGATGTGACATCCACCCGACGCATTATGTTAAGAACTTCCTTCTGAGGGAGATTATGGACAACTTGACATTTTGTGGGGTTTTGATAATGTATCAGGTAAAGGAAACACTCCTCACAATGGGCTTCGAAACACCGGTGTTGTATATATCCGTTTTCTCATCATTTTCTGTGGGAAATATGTGCTGAGCACTAGAACATATTTCAATTTTCGACTTAAAGAGCACTGCACTTTAAATGTTTGAAATAGTCACTGACTTAGCTACAGCAATAGCCACAACCAGTGCTTCCCCGAGCATCTGCTTGGTGCTACTAGCTAACAGGAAAGTGGATTGTTGAAGAATGAAATGTCAGTTGAACACTGTATTTTATTTTGGTCTTGTACTTCCCCTAAGTGCAGGCTTTCATTACACTATGAAATAGGCTACAGATAGCTACAAAAGAAATAGACAATACATAAAATAATATCATAAAATACTTTTGCATGTATTACTCCCTCTTGTAGCAAAAAGAAAACAGAAAACCCTAGCAAACTTAATTCTTTACCCCTACCTGGATTAAGGAACTCCACCGCTGCAAGCTGCAATGGAATTCAGTCATGTAGCCTAGGAGCCCCTAAATACTAGTTATTGTTGTCGCTTTCTCATTTCCTCGACTACAGTATAGCTATCATAACATTGAAAGATAAGACTGTTTTGCAAAAACAGCTGTTACTCTCAGAGTAATGCACCTGGCCACGCCTCCAGCTCTGCCAAGAGGTCTGCGAAAAGTGTGGGATAACTGTGCTTTGGGGATCCGAAAGCAGCAACTTGAATGGCTCTGAAGCTCTTGGTATATACAGTAAACCCACCAATACCCACGTCTTGTGAAGCCCATGTTACACATCACAAGAAATTATGTTGAGTTGAATCGTCTAGATTTATGAAAAGTAGATCTGTCTGAATCTCTAAGGATTCGAGCAGTCCATGGATCCTACAATACAAAACGATGAGCCTGTATTGGACTCTATTGTGTTAAAGGAACACACCACTATTTTGGGAAATGTGCTTTTTGAGTCAGACAAGAAGATAGATACCAATGTCCCTCTGTGTGCGTTCAGTAGAAAGCTAGTCGATATCTGTTGGGCCAAAAACACCTCTCCCTGAGTTTTAAGCTGGGATAGTGGAGATCCATTTTCAAAAAAGATTGTGTGCCCCTTTAACTATTGTGGTTTGTAACACAAGGCCTTCTGAATGGATTCTAAAAGGACCGTATTTGACTGGCTGCTTTATTTGATTGTGTACAGCAGAGAGACAGGTGACACATTTAAGCCAGACTCAAACTCACAACGTCTTGAGTAAATGTTATGTGCCTTGCCTGGAATTTTAAAACAGTTTGGTGTAAATCACATATAGACCATGTTGGTGCAATGCGTGTTTGGGGTCGGGAGCAGGTCTGATAGTCACAGGGCCGACGGTCCAAATCTTCTTGGTATTCAGAATTTAGAAATAACAAAGGCATGGCTTCGTTCCAGGAGTCTTAAAGGGTGAATTCTTGTAAACAATAATAACTGAGAGCCACACTTTCCTGCTACTGGTTACATCGGGAGCAATGCTTATGTGAAGAAGAGGTCATGTCTTTGTGTAGAAAAACACACAAGATCCTGAGGTCATTTGAACCTCTTCCTTTTCCCTTAAGTCTTTGTGATCCTTGATCCTCCAATCACCACGAGGAAAGCAACAGGACAAAGAGGACAGAGTTTGAGATCAATTCCCCCAGTTTACAGAAATATATTTTCTCTTACTTCATTCTTGGACAATTTAAAGGCCCACTCAGTAGTGCATCTGATGTATGTTGTGTGAATTATTATTCACTAGTATTCATGATTTATTTGCGTTCTGTGTGTGTGTTTGTGTGTGTGTGTGTGTGTGTGTGTGTGTGTGTGTGTGTGTGTGTGTGTGTGTGTGTGTGTGTGTGTGTGTGTGTGTGTGTGTGTGTGTGTGTGTGTGTGTGTGTGTGTGTGTGTGTGTGTGTGTGTGTGTGTGTGTGTGTGTGTGTGTGTGTGTGTGTGTGTGTGCGTGCGTGTGTGCAGTGTGTGTATGAGAGAGAGAAAGAGAGAGAGAGAGAGAGAAACAGAGGGAGAGAGACAGAGATGTAAAAAGAGTAAAGAAAAAGAAAGGGAGAGAGAGAGAGGGAGGGGAGAATGAGAGAGAGGGAGAGAGAGATGGAGAGAGAGAAAGAGAGGGAGATAGAGGGAGAAAGAGAGAGAAAGAGCGGGAGAGAGACAGAGATGTAAAAAGAGAGGGAGAAAAAGAGAGAGGGAGAACGACAGAGAGAGAGGGAGCGAGGGAGAGAGAGAGAGCTCTCAGGTGGGCTTGTTCAGTGCCCCTATAGTTTAGGGTCTGAGCCCACCCCTTCCTGTAGTTTTAATGCTATGCCAAGGTAAACACACTCACTGTTAATTGCCTCAACAAGCCAAACACGTAACCGGGGAATTGCCTACTAATCACCTGCTTTTATTGGCCCCAGGGACACCAGAGGCCAAGCGAGGCCCAGCCTCCTGCTGACTCTTTTGGGGCAAACTACAGCCTACACACTGGGCTCAGTGCGCCCACCCCCTCCGCAGCACATATGGGATCTCCTGCCACAGAGTGGGTGGGGAGGAGAGCGGGCGGGCGGGGGTTAAGCATCCCATAATTCAACAGCAGTTGTTGTGGTCACCTACAATTACTCCCAGTCCACTTCCACACTCCAGACAGCCTACAGCTGTCAGGGTTCAGGTGATGGGGTCACACCTCTGGAAGGGTTACAGAATCAGACTATAGAGGGGCGCTTGGGTGTATTTCTTGACTCACATGCATACTGTACTTGTGTGCATCAGAAAGGCTACCATGGAGCCAAGTGCGTGGTGCCAGAAGTCCACTTCCACATGCAAGATTCCCCATGTTGGACTGGGTTCAGTGTCCAGCCCCTGCTGGCTCCACCTGGGATCTGACGTTGTGCAGTGCCCTCCCTCTCTCTATCCTTCTCTCTCTCTCTCTCTCTCTCTCTCTCTCTCTCTCTCTCTCTCTCTATCCTTCTCTCTCTCTCTCTCTCTCTCTCTCTCTCTCTCTCTCTCTCTCTCTCTCTCTCTCTCTCTCTCTCTCTCTGACTTGAACAAGAACTCAGCCTTGGCAGTGAGTGCATGAATGTTTGTGTTTAGTCATCGCCATTGTCAATGATTTTCATGCGCAGCCAAGCGCTGATAATAATACCCACTGTGTTATTGTATTACTGTATTATTAACGTGAAAACCCAGATGTAATCTAAACATGTCATGTGTTCCTTTGATCATTTCTTTTTATATATATATATATAAATTTGTACAATTTGTACAAAGTACATGCAGTGCAAACATGTCCGTGCAATCATTAACTGGACTGTAAGCATATAGCACACAAGAAAAACATGAGCAGAATCATTCCATCAATTTCTTTAATTCACAAATCATCATCATCATCATCATCATCATCATCATCATCATCATCATCACCATTATCATCATCTAATCATCATCAAATCATTTATAAATTACCCTCATTGATGTGTTGGACAACTTAATCAGAAAATATATTATTTTGCCTCATTCTGGCCTGAAGTGTATATTCCTTCTTGTTGCTGGATGTACTTAGAGAAGCATAGATTGTGTGATGCTTTAGTGAGTTAGCCCAGCTGATGTTTTAAGGTCTTCCTTACTTGATGGAAAAAGCAGTGTGTGTGTGTGTGTGTGTGTGTGTGTGTGTGTGTGTGTGTGTGTGTGTGTGTGTGTGTGTGTGTGTGTGTGTGTGTGTGTGTGTGTGCGTGCGTGCTTGCATGAAACAATTGCAGTGTGTGGCTCACAGACAGCTATAGGCTTCTCCTTCGCAGCATCTTGGGAGACGAGTCTGTCTGTAAATGTTCAAAAATATACCAGACACATCTCGATGATGCGTTGATAGGTCCGAGATTCTACAGTATATTTCAGTCATTCTGTCTCGACTGCTCGGCTATAGGGTTGCTGTTGCCTGGAGTGGTCATGTGGCTCTGATTTGGGATCTCTCTGTTTTGGCCGCTGAGAGCGACCGGTGTTCAGCTCCTCAAAGCTGCCTCTCACCCCGAGCCGTGACAGCAGCACACAGGATCTGTCCATTATTCACATGATGTCCCCACAGACCTGAAATATGCATTATTATCGGAGGCCCGATCTAACGCTGTTTCTTTTCTCTCGCTATGGAATACAACTTAGGCTACTTGACTATAGGCTGCTTAGCCTATATACCCCGATATCTAAAATGCATTCCAACGAGCAATTTTAGGTATAGATTAAATGATAATAGATATACTGTCTTGTTCAAAATATGAAATTACAAAAGCCTCATTGAAAAATCGTTCCAGGATACGTGGCATATTTTATGGTATGTAAAAAAATATATATATATTTTGCCTTTTTTATGTTTGATTGTACCATGTTTATTTGTGGACCGACTATTATAGGTTATGAAGTTGGTTATATGGTTATGCCCGCTTCATATCGCTGTTTTGAAATCAGTTATTTGAAAAACATCTTCTTACCTGACAGGAGATGTAGGCCACTGGATGAACTTCAGACATGATAAGGGCCGATGAGGCTCACTCAGATGGACTCGCTTTGCTCCAGGCGGGGTCAGATGCTGTATACATTTTAGTTTTGTTTCTGCAGACATATACTTCTGACGGAGGTTGTCCACTTCCATCAGTTTCTCAATATCCTACCTATATTAGCTTATTTGAACATGATCATGATGTATTGTAGGGTAAACACAACAGTGCCTATACATAAATGTAACAAAATATAGTCGTAAAAATGAAGCTGGTTATAATAATAATCATAATAGTAATAAGGATGATGATAAAAATAATCATAATAAACCTAATAATATGCATAATGATCATGAAAGGCTTTAAAAACGGACGTTTTCGCTTTTTCTTGAAAGCAGTTATGTTGCTTATCATCCCGAAAATGTGCCAAAAAACATGTTTTTTTCCCGAAAATGAAAACAGCCCGTGGACGTATACCTATACGCACGCGCATCTGTATCTCTCCTTCGCTCTCTCTCTACCACATACACACAAAAAGGTTCAAACAGCGGTGTGTGTGTGTGTGTGTGTGTGTGTGTGTGTGTGTGTGAGTGTGTGTGTCTGTGTGTGTATAGCCTAATACTTTTCTATTTAGAATTGTATTTATTTTTTATGACTTCAACTGCAATTTACTAAATAAAAAAAAATACAAGTTCACAACGAAGGCAGCTTAGTAGACACATAAAGCAGGTAATCTCTTTTATTTATCATTTTGGAAAAGAACAAACCCATTGTTAATATCGAAGCAACCGAAATAATAAGATGTACAGGTATAAACATGACCTTTATTATTTATTTATTTTTAAATCCAAAGGTAAAAAATAAAAATACAAACGTGTTTTGGAATTATGCATATGAGCACGTGGATCTAGGGTGCTGCCTGGCAGGATAAGCAGAGGAGATAGTGGGATTGATAGGCCCTTCTTATTGCTCATGTTAATGAGGAGAACTGACCAGACGACGCTATAGTCATATATTTAGGCTCTATATATCAATCTGTAAATAATGGTTTTAATACCAAAAAACCCAGTCCTGCTAGCAGTTCTCGTCGCATGCAGAGAAGCCCTGTCCTCCTTCTCTAACCATGCAGATATGACTATAGCTCAATTTTGGTTTGCAAATGTTCGTCTACGGCTATAATATTGAAAAAAATGATGAAAATACAAATACTGAACAGATTATAAATCGAATTTAGTAAATTAACATATAAATGTTTTATTTCTAAATACTATTTTGTTCGGGAAAAAAATGTTTTATCATAATCAGCTGAATATAACATTAAACTGGAAGTAGGCCTGTGAGATCCGTGCAGGTTATTTAAACAACACGACACAAAAAGGAAACAATCAAACGTTTGTTTTCACATCCAAATTACAGGTATTTGTTTTGTTTTTTAGTATTACAAGGCTATACACTATATATACCAACAGTCTATCGTGTTAGGACACCGACTGTGAGCCTAGACATGTTAACATATACATGCCTAAATATGCCTAAATATGACATGCCAAACCATGCTAGCCTGACAACACACCGATCTGAGCAGCAGTAACGGGTCAAGGTTTGGTCACAGAGGGTTAGCAGTGTTATACACTTGTCCTTGAAATAACATGTGCCACTAATGGAGTCTGAAGTTAGCCAGTAAACAAAAATAAATACACAAATAAATGATTGATTTATTAATTAATTGAATGCATGAGTGAGTACATACATTAACTAATAAATACGTACATATATTTGAACAATTTTGTAAGTTAATGGTCATAAGAAACAATACGTTTTTTTTTTATTGGTATGAAATGGTTGGATACTCGTGGAATATCACGTTGTGTTTCCTGCGACCTATAAAAGCACATTCCCCATCGTGAGGCAAAGGTGATGCAGCTTTTTGAGCGCGAGGGAAAGAAGCAAAAGAAAAAAAAAAGAAAAAAACAGTTGAAATATAATAATGCACCACCGTTTACAACACATCTGACTGATTAAGGAACATATATTTAATACGGCAGTTCAATAGAAAATAACCTCCCAAGAAAGTGCGAAGTTTTGTTTGAAAAGTATGGCTATTCATGAAGAGTGCACGTGTTTAAATAATTCATCAACTTGATTGATTCGTCCACACTTGAGGGCGTAAGACATGCTCTATGGCAGCCAATGCACATTTCACTTCAGCATATAAACACAAATCATCAGAATATGTATTTTAATGTCATCTTTAAATAATAATAATACTACTAATAATAATAATATCGTATATATATCGTGTTTAATGTGCCCATACTGTTTCAATATGCATAGCATATTCATGGTTATCACTGCTCAATGATTTGAAGGGAGGACAAAAACAGGCACGAAGGAATTTAGGTGTAAAATTCACATCCACTTTCAAGTGATGTTGGCTGTTATGAATCGGTTGCAGGCAGCTTCAGACAAGATATAGCCTACATTACAACAATCACTATAATAACTGATGCTTTAGTCAACTGTTTAGTCTGTCTCGTGCTAAATGTTCATCTCACTCTAAAGTCTCTAAAGTATAGCCTGTTGTTGATTGACGTGCTATGTAAAGGTGTAATCGATGATGCTATGATATGACAGTTTGTTGGCACGGTCCGGGAGCGCGCGCTAGGGGCAGGCGCGTGGCAGGCAGGTTGACGCGCTGCGCGGTCAGGCTGAACATAGAGGGCGCTCCCATGACACCTGGTCGCGCTCCCCATAGCAGCGTGCACCCTAGACGCACGGAGAACCGGACACACACAGGTCCCTCTCTAGTTACAGACTCATAGAACTTTGCTCCGTTATTTATATGTATATGTTTTTTTATTATTATTTGCGGTGATCTTGCCAAGGTGCACCATAATGGCGCCATATCGTCATAGTAGCCTGCTATAAGGACAGGCTGTTAGTAGCCGGCAATAGTTCAACACTTAAGGAATAAGTGGTATTTTTAACATGAACTAAAGTTCACTGTTTCAGTTTTGCCATCTCCGGCTTCACAATAACTAGCTCTCAAAACATCTATCTGGTCCGTGCATACTATAGTATAGAGTCTATTTGGAAATATTTTGGTAGCAGCATTTCTCTCTAACATGTTAATCCGAACGAATGTCTAATGCCCTTTTTTTTATTTTATTTCTGTTTACCTAAAGCTTATTGCGTCTTTTATGATGTAAATATACACGGATGTCGTACATCCTTAAATCCTTATAGGAATATAATGTTCTCCATCTCTTTATATTTCCTATATAAGTTCCTATATGACTTTTCCAGACGGCTGCTTTTATCTTTAAATACTTTCACCCTTAACTCCTTTTCCTCTGGGTTTCCTCATGCTGTGCTTTGCTATCATGGGGATGCCAGCACACGTGCACGCGCGCACGCGCACAAACTCAGAGCTGCCAATGCAGACAAAAAAAAAAGAACAAATAAAACCAGAAATGTATTTTCCAGAGCTGACAAGTATATAGACGTTCGTTAACGTGGGCCGGTAAGATCCCACCACGTTATAGATGAAGGACCGTTAGAATGGGAGGTGTTGTTGTTCCTCGCGGCTACGCGCTGGTCAAGTGCTTCTCACGCACGCGCCCCAAATAAAGGGTCATTTTGCATTAGAAGCTCTCGTGCGTTTCTTTGTCATCATCTCCATCCACGCGCTGTCTGTCATCCTGCAGCTACAGGTCGTGTTGTGTCTGCAGTGCCACTCGTGATGTATGGCTCAAGAGGTTGGCACGTGGCACGTGGACGGGATCCTCCCCGCAGAGAGAGAGGCGCAGTTGAATGCTGCTGATAATAATACAAAAGCTTCAGACCCTGTCGGATCTCTTTCTCTCCTTTTCATATAGATGCGTAGCGGCCTGTGTTTAAATGCTGGGGCCCGGGCTTAACGTCTTGCTCCTTTTCTTTGTACACACGCGTGCCCTCTTAGTTTTACGGTCATTGGTGTTATGCTAATTAGTACAGCATGCCCAGTCATTAGTAGGCTTTTGTAAACTTTGCTTTGTATTGATTGACTGGCTCCGTTGTGTGTCTCTTACAACTTACAAGACCCCAATTACACCATTCATCACAGCCCCTATATATATATATACTGCGCTCCTCTCGCACTCTATTTTCAACCTATTCATTTTTACAATCGCTTCTCCCCGAGAGAGAGAGAGAGAGAGAGAGAGAGAGAGAGAGAGAGAGAGAGAGAGGAGAGAGAGAGAGAGAGAGAGAGAGAGAGAGAGAGAGAGAGAGAGAGAGGACAGACACGTAGCTGCTCCTTGAGCTCCTCTCAGCCTGCTCCTCACACGCGGGCCGACAGAGGCCGGGCTCCCGCTGTGAAGGAGGTGACGCATACACTGCGTTGGTTAAACACGGGCATCAATGCCTTTCCTTATGGAAGGCGAGTGATATGGAAACATCATGTTGAAATGCTGTGTGTTACCACAACAGGTTATATGGCTGTAGTAGCCTATAGAGAGGGGCAGAGAGAGGAGAGAGAGGGACAGAGAGAGAGAGAGAGAGAGAGAGAGAGAGAGAGAGAGAGAGAGAGAGAGAGAGAGAGAGAGAGAGAGAGAGAGAGAGAGAGAGAGAGAGAGAGAGAGAGAGAGAGAGAGAGGACAATTCTTGATTAGATGTGGGACATTTTATTTGAGCATATATAGCATTTAAAGGATATCGAATATTTATTCAGATACAAGACCTACAGAAGCATTACGTCCCATTTAAGTTGACCCCTAACCTTCAAGCCAAAGGCCAATGCACAAAGCCTGCAGCAACATGATAGCCAATTGTATGCACTCTTTAATTATATTAATACTAATAATAATAATAACATCAACAATTAAAGCAGATATTAGATTAGCTGTGTTACCTATAAGCTATGCATTTATGTCAAACTGACACACCTTTGAAGAAAAACATTGTGGGTCATATTATTCCCCACTGCAATATATGACAATCTGCAAGCTTATACTGGAAGTTATTTCATTTTATATGGGCTATAGACCGCTTTTGGATTCTGGTAGATTCTTTATATGTCATAAACGTATAGGTCAACATTAGAATTCACCGTAACGATGGGCTAGACTATGAAATACTTATTACTTACAATAAACATGGCCTATTATGTGATGGATAAAAGCAACGAGTTTGTTGTATTTAGTGGTCAATGCCCTGTATGAGCTGTTAGCACAGAAAGTGTGCATATTGCGAGCTGATAGGTTGTCCATTTCTTTAGGGAATTAATTAACAATAGAATTATCATGACAAAGAGCGTGGGGGACCCAAAGGTTGATTTCTACCGTCCTTTCCTTCGAGGGAAAGTTATAAGTTATAATCTAGACCATAGGCGAAATGCTTTGGGGGAGAAAGTGACAGGGATTTTCATATTGACCAAACCTGCGTTTAGAAATTCCTACATTAATCAATAATAATATCAAAATTAATATTAGGCCGACCACTTGGAAAAAGTGAAGACAAAATTAAGCCATTGACTTATGGCTGAGCTCATAATGCATTATCAAAATGCCAAAATATATTTTTTTTTTATATATTATATATATTATTATTATTACTATTATTATATAGCCTTCCAAAAACAGGCATAATACAGACCTATAGCCTATAGGTGAACCAAATGCCTTGACGCACGTGTCACTGTTCTGCCACACTGTCCGAGACTTTTTTCCCCAGTAGAATTTATGTATATTTTCTACATGTTCGCGCTCGTCTCCTCACTGGCCCTCCTTCCTAAGAGATGTAAAGATAATGTTTCTCCACATTCATTCCCAACTGTCAAAGCTATACTCGCACAAGTCCGTGGCTACAGTTTGTTTTGGAAGCCTAGTATTTAGGGTTTCCACATGTCCAACAGATAATGAAGGATAAATACATTGTATATCCCTTTGTGACAAACATGGCTTCTGTAGTAATTCTCTAAAACACAGAGTTTAACTTGAGCTGCATGAAATAAATGGCTTTCACGAGTTCCATGACTTCACTTTGGAAATTATAAACCTTGTCTATAGGCTATATCCTCTACCTACACACTCATGATGTCAAACCATTGAAGCAACCCCCGAATCATATTTCCGTGTATATATCCTATTGAAATAATGTTATCACTATATACTTTTCTGCACTGACAATAGGCTGACTATAGCACCGGTCTCCCATTTCCTCTCCTCGTCGCACTATCACGAGACAGTATATATATTTTTAATTAAGAGCTGAATTTCACTATTTTTATTGTGATTATTAATTTGACCATTTGATCCCAAATAGCTTATTAATCTACACATGTGTCACATGTCCTCTCGTGAGTTTGAGAACTTATATCTATTGCTTGCAGTGAAGTTTAGAGTGACTTGTATCTCAGTGCTCGCCTCGTGTGGATGCTGAGTTGTGGAGATCCTTCCCTAAATGTTTTGCAAGGTAGGCTATAAGGTTTTAAGAGTCGTCATTAGCATGGACCCTTGATCCCCATGTCCACCTCTAAGGAGCCGTATACAATTGAGTCTCGACGTCTACATACGGTGTACATGTTGTATTATTGTAAGGCTTTACAATGCCAACACACGGACACCCTAATAATATAACCAGGTGCCACTTCATGCATGGTCCGTGACATTCCACAGCCTACTATCAAAACCAAGGTATCGCCTAATGCTGCCCCGCATTACTGTAATCGTCTCAAACATGTATTTTCATTTTTGGAGACGGTATTGGGTTTTGTCATTGTTTACAAATGTTTAAGTATATTGAATAATACACTGGGCTATTTACTTGTTACTATCAAGTCCCCATAACTTAATTAATACATGTATTTCACTAAGTTACAGTAGAACCGTTACACTTTTCGAAAGAAGCCCATCGTAAACTCGAGCAACCGACGCTGCTGTCTGCTCAGCCCCTTTTCACTAGCAGTCAACTGGCGAACTTATAACTAAAGTCACGTAAATAAATTAAAATAAAATATAGTCTATTATGGTCTTCTAATGGCATAAGTAAGTCGCTGTAAATAACATGTTAAAACGTCCCGAAAGCAGAGAGAACGAGGGGAACGCGCAGTGGCTGCCGCGCGGTGTCTGTTTCAGTATTAACTTCCACTGTCTTCCTTCTAATCAAACTCTTACTTTCCGCTGTACTTAATTCCATATTTTCAATTCCTGATCATTACTTTCCTCTTTTTCTTCTATCTATCCATCCATCCATCCCTCCCTCCCTCCTCTTTCTCCCTCCCTCCCTCTCTCCCTCCCGAGCTCTCTCCTTTGCTGAATCTTATTGATCCAGAAGGTGGCTAATTAGCCCTTCCCTTCGTGCCTGTGTAATGAAGCACATGCGCACTGAATTAATCACAGCCATTTTTTTGCAGGAAACTAATTAGCAGGAATAAAGATCCAAAGAGTTTTTTTCTTTCCAATCATCAGATCTCACTTTCACCTCTTCCTCGCTCCCTCTGCCACAAGACTCATCGGCGGCGTTGCATCCAAATTATTTTTATATATTTGCCTTTACAACTAATAGCCTACTTCGTTTTTGTACACCCCGCAACAACAATGATCTTTCTTTTGCCATCCTAAGCGCAAACTGACCAAAAGGGACTCTGCCTTGATGGGATCTTTAGCCAAATCGACACAATACTGGATTAAAAAGCGAGGATCACAAAGCGGCGGCGAGAAATTGTAAGTTTCAACTTTGCGTTTTGTCTCCTTTTCCTCTCTCTGTTCTTACGGTTGTATTCTCTTCGCCACAGACTTCTCTCCGAGCCTCAGCTCCTATAGCCTCTATGTGCAACGGAGCTATTCTGCCTATTCTCGCATTCTAACAAACGGCAGGCGATCACAAGTTATTCTCCTGCAAGTAGTTTGGTTTATTCTCGATTGTGTTATTTCGCATCGTTACCTGTGTTTACATCTGCGCTCGTCCTCCTCCTCGCGAACAGAAGAAAAACAAGGCAGCGATCCTCCCGAGCAGTAGACCATAATAAAAAAACATGGTTTTAAAACACATTTTGTGCATTTCGATGGAATCGGGGAAAGACAGGGAGGGCTTATTGGTGTCAAGAAACATGTTTAAGGCACGATCGGGAGCAGAGAGGCTTGTGTTCGGGACTCATCGGGAGGCGGAGGGCAGCGGCAGCCGCACAGGAGCGCAGCCCCGAGTAGGAGCTCGGAGTCCAGCCTGTGGGTCCGGGTCGCGTCCGGAGAGAGAGAGAGGGGCCATGGTCACCCGCTCCTCGCTATTTGTGACAGATAGGACACTTTGCCACATCTACTGTTTTCACCATCGTCGTGGGCTTTATGAAATCCTTTTAGAGAAGCACATTTCCCTCTCCGACACGTTTATGAAATGTGTAATTCCTCCGCCCTGTATGCCTCAGTCCCCATACTTTCCCCTCTTTCCTACTTTGTCCATCTTTTCTTTTCTTTTTCATGGCTGTTTGCTTCTTTGAAGCGTTGTTTAAGTCGATTCTTGTTGATTCCCTCACCGAGTCACATGCAAATCGATCGACATGTGTGTGGTGTGTGTGTGTGTGTGTGTGTGTTTGTGTGTGTGTGTTGTGTGAGTGTGGTGTGTGTTTAGAAACGGAGCCCCGGGTCTCAGTGAGACCAGCTCGGATGCGGGAGAGGAGAGCCCGTCACCGAGGCAGAGTCTGGAGCTGCGGGGTTGGAAGAATGATGAGGTTTATGGAAGAGAGTCATAATAACTCAATAACTAGACTATATCTGACTTTCCTATAAATAGTTAGGATAGGCAACTTTTGTATTTGAAGAATGCTTACCAGAATGAAAACACATATTGGATGCTAGATATATCCTAATCAAATAAAGCACAATTTAGGCATCTAGGCACTTAGTCACTTATAGGCTAAGACTATTACTAGTATACTACTTACTATTACTAGGCTATTACTCAGACTATTATGCGTGGCTTTAGCTTAATATTAGCCTCGCCATAAATATTTTGTCTTTGCTGGTTATACTGTAGCCTGCAGAACCCAGAAGATATACCAAAGTGATATACAATAGCGTTAGCCTCCAGCATCTTCTGTGGGGGGATGGATAGCAAAACTAAACGACGAATGGAATGCAATATAGAGCCGAATGGGCCTCTTCAAAATATAGTTCACATTTATGTTGGTCTACGACGCGCCTGCGACTGGGTTATTAGTACTGGTATCTTCTGAAAGACGGACTAATGGACACAGCGGGGGGGGGGGGGGGGGGGGGGGGGAACTAAAATGCAAGTGGCATCTTGACGTTCAGGTGCCAGAAAATACCCCCGAACTAGATCTCCCGCTAAGTGTAGAAAACACTGATCACTTGGTCGGAACGGAGCTACAGTCAGAGAGATGGCTGAAAGAACCGAGTGGTGGAGTCTTCGCGACACAGAGAGAGAGAGACGGGGAAAGAAGAAAGGGTTTTTCTAGCACACAGGCTGTGATGTGCTACTAGGTCGGGGGAGAAGGAGAGGGGGTTGGTTGGTTGAGAGGCTGGGGTCAGACGCCAAGAAACAGGGGAGCAGGGGTCACAGAGTGAGTGTAAGAGAGAGATAAAAAAAAAGAAGGAGCAGAGAACCCCTCTCAACAGGCA